>NW_026779062.1:0-162838 GCF_030144855.1 Hypanus sabinus | reverse complement strand
CTGTGGCTGACCCCGGGAGTGTTTGATGGGACCGGGTAGAGAAATAATCTCTCTGTGTCTTGACCCGGGGAGTGTTTGATGGTACCGTGTAGATCAATAATCACTCTGTGTCTGACCCCGGGAGTGTGTGATGGGACGGTGTGGAGGAGATTCACCATGATTCTGACCCCGGAGTGTTTGATGGAACCGTGTAGAGGAATAATCACTCTATGTTTGACCACGGGAGTGTGTGATGCGTCGGTGTAGGAGTATTAATCACTCTGTGTCTGACCACGGGAGTGTGTGATGGGACGGTGTGGAGGGAGATTCTGTCTATGTCTGACCCCGGGAGTGTTTGATGGGACCGTGTAGAGGAATAATCACACTGTGTCTGACCACGGGAGTGTGTGATGGGACGGTGTGGAGGGAGATTCACTCTGTGTCTGACCCCGGGAGAGTTTGATGTGGCCGTGTAGAGGAATAATCACTCTGTGTCTGAACCCGGGAGTGTTTGATGGTACCGTGTAGAGGAATAATCTCTCTGTGTCTGACCCCGGGAGTGTTTGATGGTACCGTGTAGAGGGATAATCTCTCTGTGTCTGACCCCGGGAGTGTGTGATGGGACGGTGTGATTGAGGTTCACTCTGTGTCTGTCCCCGGGAGTGTTTGATGGGACCGTATACAGGAATACTCTCTCTGTGTCTGACCCCGGGAGTGTGTGATGAGACGGTGTGGAGGGAGATTCACTCTGTGTCTGACGCCGGGAGTGTTTGATGGGACCGTGTAGAGGAATAATCACTCTGTGTCTGACCACGGGAGTGTGTGATGGGACGGTGTGTAGGGAGATTCACTCTGTGTCTGACCCCGGGAGAGTTTGATGGGTCCGCGCAGAGGAATAATCACTCTGTGTCTGACCCCCGGGAGTGTGTGATGGAACGGCGTGGAGGGAGATTCACTCTGTGCCTGACCCCGGGAGAGTGTGATGGGACAGTGTTGAAGGAGATTCACCCTGTGTCTGACACCGGGAGATTGTGATGGTACCGTGTAGAGGAATAATCACTCTGTCTCTGACCACGGAATAGTTTGATGAGACCTTGTAGAGGAATAATGACTCTGTGTCTGACACCGGGAGTGTTTGATGGGACCGTGTAGAGGAATAATCTCTCTGTGTCTGACCCCGGGAGTGTTTGATGGTACCGTGTAGAGGGATAATCTCTCTGTGTCTGACCCCGGGAGTGTGTGATGGGACGGTGTGATTGAGGTTCACTCTGTGTCTGTCCCCGGGAGTGTTTGATGGGACCGTATACAGGAATACTCTCTCTGTGTCTGACCCCGGGAGTGTGTGATGGGACGGTAAGGATTGAGATTCACTGTGCGTCTGACCCCGGGAGTGTTTGTTTGGACCGTGTAGAGGGAGATTCACTCTGTGTCTGACCACGGAAGTGTGTGATGGCATGGTGTGGATATAAGTTCATTCTGTGTCTGCCCCACGTAGTGTTTGATGGTACAGTGCAGAGGAATAATCGCTCTGTGTCTGACCCCGGGAGTGTGTGATGGGACGGTGTGGACGGAGATTCACTCTGTGTCTGACCCTGGGAGTGTTTGATGGGACCGTGTAGATCAATAATCACACTGTGTCTGACCACGGGAGTGTGTGATGGGACGGTGTAGAGGGAGATTCAGTCTGTGTCTGACCCCGGGAGTGTTTGATGGGACCGTGTAGAGGAATAATCACACTGTGTCTGACCACGGGAGTGTGTGATGGGACGGTGTGGAGGGAGATTCACTCTGTGTCTGACCCCGGGAGTGTTTGATTGGACCGTGTAGAGGAAAAATCACTCTGTGTCTGACCACGGGAGTGTGTGATGGGACGGTGTGGAGGGAGATTCACTCTGTGTCTGACCCCGGGAGAGTGTGATGGTCGGCGTAGAGGAATAATCACTCTGTGGCTGACCCCGGGAGTGTGTGATGGGACGGTGTGGAGGGAGATTCACTCTGTGTCTGACCCCGGCAGTGTTTGATGGTACCCTGTAGATGAATAATCTCTCTGTGTCTGACCCCGGGAGTGTGTGATTGGACGGTGAGGATTGAGATTCACTCTGTGTCTGATCCCGGGAGTGTTTGATGGGGCCGCGTAGAGGAATAATCACTCTGTTTCTGACCCCGGGAATGTTTGATGGGACCGTGTAGAGGAATAATCACTCTGTGTCTGACCCCGGGAATGTGTGATGGGACGGCGTGGAGGGAGATTCACTCTGTGTCTGACCCCGGGAGAGTTTGATGGGTCCGCGCAGAGGAATAATCACTCTGTGTCTGACCCCGGGAGTGTGTGATGGAACGGCGTGGAGGGAGATTCACTCTGTGCCTGACCCCGGGAGAGTTTGATGGGACCGTGTAGAGGAATCATCACTCTGTGTCTGACCCCGGGAGTGTGTGATGGGACAGTGTAGAGGGAGATTCACTCTGTGTCTGACCCCGGGACTGTTTGATGGGACCGTGTAGAGGAATAATCACTGTGTGTCTGATCCCGGCAGACTGTGATGGGACAGTGTTGAAGGAGATTCACCCTGTGTCTGACTCCGGGAGAGTGTGATGGGATCGTGTAGAGGAATAATCTCTCCGTGTCTGACCCCGGGAGTGTTTGATGGTACCGTGTAGAGGAATTATCTTTCTGTGTCTGACCCCGGGAGAGTGTGATGGGACGGTGAGGAGGGAGATTCACTCTGTGTCTGACCCCGGGAGTGTTTGATGGGACCGTGTAGAGGAATAATCCCTCTGTGTCAAACCCTGGGAGTGTGTGATGGGACTGCGTGGAGGGAGAATCACCCTGTGTCTGACCCCGGGAGTGTTTGATGGAACCATGTAGAGGAATAATCACTCTGTGTTTGACCCCGGGAGTGTTTGATGGAACCATGTAGAGGAATATTCACTCTGTGTCTGACCCCGGGAGAGTGTGATGGGCGGTGTAGAGGAATAATCACTCTGTGGCTGACCCCGGGAATGTTTGATGGGACCGGGTAGAGGAATAATCTCTCTGTGTCTGACCCGGGGAGTGTTTGATGGTATCGTGTAGATCAATAATCACTCTGTGTCTGACCCCGGGAGTGTGTGATGGGACGGTGTGGAGGGAGATTCAACCTGATTCTGACCCCGGGAGTGTTTGATGGAACCGTGTAGAGGAATAATCACTCTATGTTTGACCACGGGAGTGTGTGATGCGTCGGTGTGGAGGGAGATTCTGTCTATGTCTGACCCCGGGAGTGTTTGATGGGACCGTGTAGAGGAATAATCACTCTGTGTCTGACCCCGGGATTGTATGATGGGACTGTGTGGAGGGAGATTCAGTCTGTGTCTGACCCCGGGAGAGTTTGATGGGGCCGTGTAGAGGAATAATCACTCTGTGTCTGACCCCGGGAGTGTTTGATGGTACCGTGTAGAGGAATAATCTCTCTGTGTCTGACCCCGGGAGTGTTTGATGGTACCGTATAGAGGAATAATCTCTCTGTGTCTGACCCCGGGTGTGTGTGATTGGACGATGAGGATTGAGATTCACTCTGTGTCTGACCCCGGGAGTGTTTGATGGGTCCGTGTAGAGGAATAATCTCTCTGTATCTGACCCGGGAGTGTTTGATGGGACCGTGTGGAGGAATAATCACTCTGTGTCTTACCACGGGAGTGTGTGATGGGACGGTGTGGAGGGAGATTCACTCTGTGTCTGACCCCGGGAGTGTTTGATGGGACCGTGTAGAGGAATAATCACTCTGTGTCTGACCACGGGAGTGTGTGATGGGACGGTGTGGAGGGAGATTCACACTGTGACTGACCCTGGGAGAGTGTGATGGGTGGTGTAGAGGGATAATCACTCTGCGGCTGACACCGGGAGCGTTTGATTGGACCGTGTAGAGGAATAATCACTCTGTGTCTGACCCCGGGATTGTATGATGGGACTGTGTGGAGGGAGATTCAGTCTGTGTCTGACCCCGGGAGAGTTTGATGGGGCCGTGTAGAGGAATAATCACTCTGTGTCTGACCCCGGGAGTGTTTGATGGTACCGTGTAGAGGAATAATCTCTCTGTGTCTGACCCCGGGAGTGTTTGATGGTACCGTATAGAGGAATAATCTCTCTGTGTCTGACCCCGGGTGTGTGTGATTGGACGGTGAGGATTGAGATTCACTCTGTGTCTGACCCCGGGAGTGTTTGATGGGTCCGTGTAGAGGAATAATCTCTCTGTATCTGACCCGGGAGTGTTTGATGGGACCTTGTTGAGGAATAATCACTCTGTGTCTTACCCCGGGAGTGTGTGATGGGACGGTGTGAGGGAGATTCACTCTGCGTCTGACCCCGGGAGTTTTTGATGGGACCGCGTAGAGGAATAATAACTGTGTCTGACCCTGGGAGTGTTTGATGGTACCGTGTAGAGGAATAATCACTCTGTGTCTGACCACCGGGATCGTTTGATGGAACCGTGTAGAGGAATAATCACTCTGTGTCTGAACCCGGGAGAGTTTGATGGGGCCGCGTAGAGGAATAATGACTCTGTTTCTGACCCCGGGAATGTTTGATGGGACCGTGTAGATCAATAATCACTCTGTGTCTGACCCCGGGAGTGTGTGATGGGACGGTGTGGAGGGAGATTCAAACTGATTCTGACCCAGGGAGTGTTTGATGGAACCGTGTAGAGGAATAATCACTCTATGTTTGACCACGGGAGTGTGTGATGCGTCGGTGTAGAGTATTAATCACTCTGTGTCTGACCACGGGAGTGTGTGATGGGACGGTGTGGAGGGAGATTCTGTCTATGTCTGACCCCGGGAGTGTTTGATGGGACCGTGTAGAGGAATAATCACTCTGTGTCTGACCACGGGAGTGTGAGATGGGACGGTGTGGAGGGAGATTCACTCTGTGACTGACCCTGGGAGAGTGTGATGGGTGGTGTAGAGGGATAATCACTCTGCGGCTGACACCGGGAGTGTTTGATTGGACCGTGTAGAGGAATAATCACTCTGTGTCTGACCCCGGGATTGTATGATGGGACTGTGTGGAGGGAGATTCAGTCTGTGTCTGACCCCGGGAGAGTTTGATGGGGCCGTGAAGAGGAATAATCACTCTGTGTCTGACCCCGGGAGTGTTTGATGGTACCGTGTAGAGGAATAATCTCTCTGTGTCTGACCCCGGGAGTGTTTGATGGTACCGTGTAGAGGAATAATCTCTCTGTGTCTGACCCCGGGTGTGGGTGATTGGACGATGAGGATTGAGATTCACTCTGTGTCTGACCCCGGGAGTGTTTGATGGGTCCGTGTAGAGGAATAATCTCTCTGTATCTGACCCGGGAGTGTTTGATGGGACCTTGTTGAGGAATAATCACTCTGTGTCTTACCCCGGGAGTGTGTGATGGGACGGTGTGAGGGAGATTCACTCTGCGTCTGACCCCGGGAGTTTTTGATGGGACCGCGTAGAGGAATAATAACTGTGTCTGACCCTGGGAGTGTTTGATGGTACCGTGTAGAGGAATAATCACTCTGTGTCTGACCACCGGGATCGTTTGATGGAACCGTGTAGAGGAATAATCACTCTGTGTCTGAACCCGGGAGAGTTTGATGGGGCCGCGTAGAGGAATAATGACTCTGTTTCTGATCCCGGGAATGTTTGATGGGACCGTGTAGAGGAATCATCACTCTGTGTCTGACCCCGGGAGTGTGTAATGGGACGCCGTAGTGGGTGATTCACTCTGTGTCTGACCCTGGGACTGTTTGATGGTACCGTGTAGAGGAATAATCACTGTGGGTCTGACCCCGGCAGAGTGTGATAGGACAGTGTTGAAGGAGATTCACCCTGTGTCTGACACCGGGAGAGTGTGATGGTACCGTGTAGAGGAATAATCACTCTGTGTCTGACCACGGAAGAGTTTGATGAGACCTTGTAGAGGAATAATGACTCTGTGTCTGACACCGGGATTGTTTGATGGGACCGTGTAGAGTAATAATCTCTCTGTGTCCGACCCCGGGCGTGTTTGACGGTACCGTGTAGAGGAATAATCTCTCTGAGTCTGACCCCGGGAGTGTGTGATGGGACGGTGTGGAGGGAGATTCACTCTGTGTCTGACCCCGGGAGTGTTTGATGGGACCGTGTAGAGGAATAATCCCACTGTGTCTGACCCTGGGAGTGTGTGATGGAACGGTGTGGAGGGAGATTCACTCTGTGTCTGACCTCGGGAGAGTGTGATGGGCGGTGTAGAGGAATAATCACTCTGTGGCTGACCCCGGGAGTGTTTGATGGGACCGGGTAGAGGAATAATCTCTCTGTGTCTGACCCGGGGAGTGTTTGATGGTACCGTGTAGATCAATAATCACTCTGTGTCTGACCCCGGGAGTTTGTGATTGGACGGTGTGGAGGGAGATTCACCCTGATTCTGACCCCGGGAGTGTTTGATGGAACCGTGTAGAGGAATAATCACACTGTGTCTGACCACGGGAGTGTGTGATGGGACGGTGTGGAGGGAGATTCACTCTGTGTCTGACCCCGGGAGTATTTGATGGGACCGTGTAGAGGAATAATCACTCTGAGTCTGACCACGGGAGTGTGTGATGGGACGGTGTAGAGGAATAATCTCTCTGTGTCTGACCCCGGGAGTGTTTGATGGAACCGTGTAGAGGAATAATCACTCTATGTTTGACCACGGGAGTGTTTGATGCGTCGGTGTAGAGTATTAATCACTCTGTGTCTGTCCACGGGAGTGTGTGATGGGACGGTGTGGAAGGAGATTCTGTCTATGTCTGACCCCGGGAGTGTTTGATGGGACCGTGTAGAGGAATAATCACACTGTGTCTGACCACGGGAGTGTGTGATGGGACGGTGTGGAGGGAGATTCACTCTGTGTCTGACCCCGGGAGTGTTTGATGGGACCGTGTAGAGGAATAATCACTCTGTGTCTGACCACGGGAGTGTGTGATGGGACGGTGTAGAGGAATAATCTCTCTGTGTCTGACCCCGGGAGTGTTTGATGGAACCGTGTAGAGGAATAATCACACTGTGTCTGACCACGGGAGTGTGTGATGGGACGGTGTGGAGGGAGATTCACTCTGTGTCTGACCCCGGGAGTGTTTGATGGGACCGTGTAGAGGAATAATCACTCTATGTTTGACCACGGGAGTGTGTGATGCGTCGGTGTGGAGGGAGATTCTGTCTATGTCTGACCCCGGGAGTGTTTGATGGGACCGTGTAGAGGAATAATCACTCTGTGTCTGACCCCGGGATTGTATGATGGGACTGTGTGGAGGGAGATTCAGTCTGTGTCTGACCCCGGGAGAGTTTGATGGGGCCGTGTAGAGGAATAATCACTCTGTGTCTGACCCCGGGAGTGTTTGATGGTACCGTGTAGAGGAATAATCTCTCTGTGTCTGACCCCGGGAGTGTTTGATGGTACCGTATAGAGGAATAATCTCTCTGTGTCTGACCCCGGGTGTGTGTGATTGGACGATGAGGATTGAGATTCACTCTGTGTCTGACCCCGGGAGTGTTTGATGGGTCCGTGTAGAGGAATAATCTCTCTGTATCTGACCCGGGAGTGTTTGATGGGACCGTGTGGAGGAATAATCACTCTGTGTCTTACCACGGGAGTGTGTGATGGGACGGTGTGGAGGGAGATTCACTCTGTGTCTGACCCCGGGAGTGTTTGATGGGACCGTGTAGAGGAATAATCACTCTGTGTCTGACCACGGGAGTGTGTGATGGGACGGTGTGGAGGGAGATTCACACTGTGACTGACCCTGGGAGAGTGTGATGGGTGGTGTAGAGGGATAATCACTCTGCGGCTGACACCGGGAGCGTTTGATTGGACCGTGTAGAGGAATAATCACTCTGTGTCTGACCCCGGGATTGTATGATGGGACTGTGTGGAGGGAGATTCAGTCTGTGTCTGACCCCGGGAGAGTTTGATGGGGCCGTGTAGAGGAATAATCACTCTGTGTCTGACCCCGGGAGTGTTTGATGGTACCGTGTAGAGGAATAATCTCTCTGTGTCTGACCCCGGGAGTGTTTGATGGTACCGTATAGAGGAATAATCTCTCTGTGTCTGACCCCGGGTGTGTGTGATTGGACGGTGAGGATTGAGATTCACTCTGTGTCTGACCCCGGGAGTGTTTGATGGGTCCGTGTAGAGGAATAATCTCTCTGTATCTGACCCGGGAGTGTTTGATGGGACCTTGTTGAGGAATAATCACTCTGTGTCTTACCCCGGGAGTGTGTGATGGGACGGTGTGAGGGAGATTCACTCTGCGTCTGACCCCGGGAGTTTTTGATGGGACCGCGTAGAGGAATAATAACTGTGTCTGACCCTGGGAGTGTTTGATGGTACCGTGTAGAGGAATAATCACTCTGTGTCTGACCACCGGGATCGTTTGATGGAACCGTGTAGAGGAATAATCACTCTGTGTCTGAACCCGGGAGAGTTTGATGGGGCCGCGTAGAGGAATAATGACTCTGTTTCTGACCCCGGGAATGTTTGATGGGACCGTGTAGATCAATAATCACTCTGTGTCTGACCCCGGGAGTGTGTGATGGGACGGTGTGGAGGGAGATTCAAACTGATTCTGACCCAGGGAGTGTTTGATGGAACCGTGTAGAGGAATAATCACTCTATGTTTGACCACGGGAGTGTGTGATGCGTCGGTGTAGAGTATTAATCACTCTGTGTCTGACCACGGGAGTGTGTGATGGGACGGTGTGGAGGGAGATTCTGTCTATGTCTGACCCCGGGAGTGTTTGATGGGACCGTGTAGAGGAATAATCACTCTGTGTCTGACCACGGGAGTGTGAGATGGGACGGTGTGGAGGGAGATTCACTCTGTGACTGACCCTGGGAGAGTGTGATGGGTGGTGTAGAGGGATAATCACTCTGCGGCTGACACCGGGAGTGTTTGATTGGACCGTGTAGAGGAATAATCACTCTGTGTCTGACCCCGGGATTGTATGATGGGACTGTGTGGAGGGAGATTCAGTCTGTGTCTGACCCCGGGAGAGTTTGATGGGGCCGTGAAGAGGAATAATCACTCTGTGTCTGACCCCGGGAGTGTTTGATGGTACCGTGTAGAGGAATAATCTCTCTGTGTCTGACCCCGGGAGTGTTTGATGGTACCGTGTAGAGGAATAATCTCTCTGTGTCTGACCCCGGGTGTGGGTGATTGGACGATGAGGATTGAGATTCACTCTGTGTCTGACCCCGGGAGTGTTTGATGGGTCCGTGTAGAGGAATAATCTCTCTGTATCTGACCCGGGAGTGTTTGATGGGACCTGGTTGAGGAATAATCACTCTGTGTCTTACCCCGGGAGTGTGTGATGGGACGGTGTGAGGGAGATTCACTCTGCGTCTGACCCCGGGAGTTTTTGATGGGACCGCGTAGAGGAATAATAACTGTGTCTGACCCTGGGAGTGTTTGATGGTACCGTGTAGAGGAATAATCACTCTGTGTCTGACCACCGGGATCGTTTGATGGAACCGTGTAGAGGAATAATCACTCTGTGTCTGAACCCGGGAGAGTTTGATGGGGCCGCGTAGAGGAATAATGACTCTGTTTCTGATCCCGGGAATGTTTGATGGGACCGTGTAGAGGAATCATCACTCTGTGTCTGACCCCGGGAGTGTGTAATGGGACGCCGTAGTGGGTGATTCACTCTGTGTCTGACCCTGGGACTGTTTGATGGTACCGTGTAGAGGAATAATCACTGTGGGTCTGACCCCGGCAGAGTGTGATAGGACAGTGTTGAAGGAGATTCACCCTGTGTCTGACACCGGGAGAGTGTGATGGTACCGTGTAGAGGAATAATCACTCTGTGTCTGACCACGGAAGAGTTTGATGAGACCTTGTAGAGGAATAATGACTCTGTGTCTGACACCGGGATTGTTTGATGGGACCGTGTAGAGTAATAATCTCTCTGTGTCCGACCCCGGGCGTGTTTGACGGTACCGTGTAGAGGAATAATCTCTCTGAGTCTGACCCCGGGAGTGTGTGATGGGACGGTGTGGAGGGAGATTCACTCTGTGTCTGACCCCGGGAGTGTTTGATGGGACCGTGTAGAGGAATAATCCCACTGTGTCTGACCCTGGGAGTGTGTGATGGAACGGTGTGGAGGGAGATTCACTCTGTGTCTGACCTCGGGAGAGTGTGATGGGCGGTGTAGAGGAATAATCACTCTGTGGCTGACCCCGGGAGTGTTTGATGGGACCGGGTAGAGGAATAATCTCTCTGTGTCTGACCCGGGGAGTGTTTGATGGTACCGTGTAGATCAATAATCACTCTGTGTCTGACCCCGGGAGTTTGTGATTGGACGGTGTGGAGGGAGATTCACCCTGATTCTGACCCCGGGAGTGTTTGATGGAACCGTGTAGAGGAATAATCACACTGTGTCTGACCACGGGAGTGTGTGATGGGACGGTGTGGAGGGAGATTCACTCTGTGTCTGACCCCGGGAGTATTTGATGGGACCGTGTAGAGGAATAATCACTCTGAGTCTGACCACGGGAGTGTGTGATGGGACGGTGTAGAGGAATAATCTCTCTGTGTCTGACCCCGGGAGTGTTTGATGGAACCGTGTAGAGGAATAATCACTCTATGTTTGACCACGGGAGTGTTTGATGCGTCGGTGTAGAGTATTAATCACTCTGTGTCTGTCCACGGGAGTGTGTGATGGGACGGTGTGGAAGGAGATTCTGTCTATGTCTGACCCCGGGAGTGTTTGATGGGACCGTGTAGAGGAATAATCACACTGTGTCTGACCACGGGAGTGTGTGATGGGACGGTGTGGAGGGAGATTCACTCTGTGTCTGACCCCGGGAGTGTTTGATGGGACCGTGTAGAGGAATAATCACTCTGTGTCTGACCACGGGAGTGTGTGATGGGACGGTGTAGAGGAATAATCTCTCTGTGTCTGACCCCGGGAGTGTTTGATGGAACCGTGTAGAGGAATAATCACACTGTGTCTGACCACGGGAGTGTGTGATGGGACGGTGTGGAGGGAGATTCACTCTGTGTCTGACCCCGGGAGTGTTTGATGGGACCGTGTAGAGGAATAATCACTCTGTGTCTGACCACGGGAGAGTGTGATGGGACGGTGTAGAGGAATAATCTCTCTGTGTCTGACCCCGGGTGTGTGTGATTGGACGGTGAGGATTGAGATTCACTCTGTGTCTGACCCCGGGAGTGTTTGATGGGTCCGTGTAGAGGAATAATCTCTCTGTATCTGACCCGGGAGTGTTTGATGGGTCCGTGTAGATGAATAATCTCTCTGTATCTGACCCGGGAGTGTTTGATGGTACCGTGTAGAGGAATAAACTCTCTGTGTCTGACCCCGGGAGTGTGTGATGGGACGGTGTGAATTGAGATTCACTCGGTGTCTGTCCCCGGTAGTGTTTGATGGGACCTTGTAGAGGAATAATCACTCTGTGTCTTATCCCGGGAGTGTGTGATGGGACGGTGTGAGGGAGATTCACTCTGCGTCTGACCCCGGGAGTTTTTGATGGGACCGCGTAGAGGAATAATAACTGTGTCTGACCCCGGGAGTGTTTGATGGTACCGTGTAGAGGAATATTCACTCTGTGTCTGACCCCGGGAGAGTGTGATGGGCGGTGTAGAGGAATAATCACTCTGTGGCTGACCCCGGGAGTGTTTGATGGGACCGGGTAGAGGAATAATCTCTCTGTGTCTGACCCGGGGAGTGTTTGATGGTACCGTGTAGATCAATAATCACTCTGTGTCTGACCCCGGGAGTGTGTGATGGGACGGTGTGGAGGGAGATTCAACCTGATTCTGACCCCGTGAGTGTTTGATGGAACAGTGTAGAGGAATAATCACTCTATGTTTGACCACGGGAGTGTGTGATGCGTCGGTGTAGAGTATTAATCACTCTGTGTCTGACCACGGGAGTGTGTGATGGGACGGTGTGGAGGGAGATTCTGTCTATGTCTGACCCCGGGAGTGTTTGATGGGACCGTGTAGAGGAATAATCACACTGTGTCTGACCACGGAAGTGTTTGATGTGACCTTGTATAGGGATAATGACTCTGTGTCTGACCCCGGGAGTGTGTGATGGGACGGTGTGAATTGATATTCACTCTGTGTCTGTCCCCGGTAGTGTTTGATGGGACCTTGTAGAGGAATAATCACTCTGTGTCTTACCCCGGGAGTGTGTGATGTGACGGTGTGAGGGAGATTCACTCTGCGTCTGACCCCGGGAGTTTTTGAATGGACCGCGTAGAGGAATAATAACTCTGTGTCTGACCCTGGGAGTGTTTGATGGTACCGTGTAGAGTAATAATCACTCTGTGTCTGACCACCGGGATCGTTTGATGGGACCGTGTAGAGGAATAATCACTCTGTGTCTGAATCCGGGTGAGTTTGATGGGGCTGCGTAGAGGAATAATCACTCTGTTTCTGACCCCGGGAATGTTTGATGGGACCGTGTAGAGGAATCATCACTCTGTGTCTGACCCCGGGAGTGTGTGATGGGACGGCGTAGAGGGAGATTCACTCTGTGTCTGACCCCGGGACTGTTTGATGGGACCGTGTAGAGGAATAATCACTGTGTGTCTGACCCCGGCAGACTGTGATGGGACAGTGTTGAAGGAGATTCACCCTGTGTCTGACTCCGGGAGAGTGTGATGGTACCGTGTAGAGGAATAATCACTCTGTGTCTGACCACGGAAGAGTTTGATGAGACCTTGTAGAGGAATAATGACTCTGTGTCTGACACCGGGATTGTTTGATGGGATCGTGTAGAGGAATAATCTCTCTGTGTCTGACCCCGGGAGTGTTTGATGGTACCGTGTAGAGGAATTATCTTTCAGTGTCTGACCCCGGGAGAGTGTGATGGGACGGTGAGGAGGGAGATTCACACTGTGTCTGACCCCGGGAGTGTTTGATGGGACCGTGCAGAGGAA
The DNA here is from genome assembly GCF_030144855.1 of Hypanus sabinus. Lineage (NCBI taxonomy): Eukaryota > Metazoa > Chordata > Chondrichthyes > Myliobatiformes > Dasyatidae > Hypanus > Hypanus sabinus. Next base: position 149,927 of record NW_026779062.1, on the reverse strand, counting down.
TAATCCCTCTGTGTCTGACCCTGGGAGTGTGTGATGGGACTGCGTGGAGGGAGAATCACCCTGTGTCTGACCCCGGGAGTGTTTGATGGAACCATGTAGAGGAATAATCACTCTGTGTTTGACCCCGGGAGTGTTTGATGGAACCATGTAGAGGAATATTCACTCTGTGTCTGACCCCGGGAGAGAGTGATGGGCGGTGTAGAGGAATAATCACTCTGTGGCTGACCCCGGGAGTGTTTGATGGGACCGGGTAGAGGAATAATCTCTCTGTGTCTGACCCGGGGAGTGTTTGATGGTACCGTGTAGATCAATAATCACTCTGTGTCTGACCCCGGGAGTGTGTGATTGGACGGTGTGGAGGGAGATTCAACCTGATTCTGACCCCGGGAGTGTTTGATGGAACCGTGTAGAGGAATAATCACTCTATGTTTGACCACGGGAGTGTGTGATGCGTCGGTGTAGAGTATTAATCACTCTGTGTCTGACCACGGGAGTGTGTGATGGGACGGTGTGGAGGGAGATTCTGTCTATGTCTGACCCCGGGAGTGTTTGATGGGACCGTGTAGAGGAATAATCACACTGTGTCTGACCACGGGAGTGTGTGATGGGACGGTGTGGAGGGAGATTCACTCTGTGTCTCACCCCGGGAGTGTTTGATGGGACCGGGTAGAGGAATAATCTCTCTGTGTCTGACCCGGGGAGTGTTTGATGGTACCGTGTAGATCAATAATCACACTGTGTCTGACCCCGGGAGTGTGTGATGGGACGGTGTGGAGGGAGATTCAACCTGATTCTGACCCCGGGAGTGTTTGATGGAACCGTGTAGAGGTATAATCACTCTATGTTTGACCACGGGAGTGTGTGATGCGTCGGTGTAGAGTATTAATCACTCTGTGTCTGACCACGGGAGTGTGTGATGGGACGGTGTGGAGGGAGATTCTGTCTATGTCTGACCCGGGAGTGTTTGATGGGACCGTGTAGAGGAATAATCACACAGTGTCTGACCACGGGAGTGTGTGATGGGACGGTGTGGAGGGCGATTCACTCTGTGTCTGACCCCGGGAGTGTTTGATGGGACCGTGTAGAGGAATAATCCCTCTGTGTCTGACCACGGGAGTGTGTGATGGGACGGTGTGGAGGGAGATTCACTCTGTGACTGACCCTGGGAGAGTGTGATGGGTGGTGTAGAGGGATAATCACTCTGCGGCTGACACCGGGAGTGTTTGATTGGACCGTGTAGAGGAATAATCACTCTGTGTCTGACCCCGGGATTGTATGATGGGACTGTGTGGAGGGAGATTCAGTCTGTCTCTGACCCCGGGTGAGTTTGATGGGGCCGTGTAGAGGAATAATCACTCTGTGTCTGACCCCGGGAGTGTTTGATGGTACCGTGTAGAGGAATAATATCTCTGTGTCTGACCCCGGGAGTGTTTGATGTTACCGTGTAGAGGAATAATCTCTCTGTGTCTGACCCCGGGTGTGTGTGATTGGACGGTGAGGATTGAGATTCACTCTGTGTCTGACCCCGGGAGTGTTTGATGGGTCCGTGTAGAGGAATAATCACTCTGTGTCTGACCCCGGGAGTGTTTGATGGGACCGTGTAGAGGAATCATCCCTCTGTGTCTGACCCGGGGAGTGTTTGATGGTATCGTGTAGATCAATAATCACTCTGTGTCTGACCCCGGGAGTGTGTGATGGGACGGTGTGGAGGGAGATTCAACCTGATTCTGACCCCGGGAGTGTTTGATGGAACCGTGTAGAGGAATAATCACTCTATGTTTGACCACGGGAGTGTGTGATGCGTCGGTGTGGAGGGAGATTCTGTCTATGTCTGACCCCGGGAGTGTTTGATGGGACCGTGTAGAGGAATAATCACTCTGTGTCTGACCCCGGGATTGTATGATGGGACTGTGTGGAGGGAGATTCAGTCTGTGTCTGACCCCGGGAGAGTTTGATGGGGCCGTGTAGAGGAATAATCACTCTGTGTCTGACCCCGGGAGTGTTTGATGGTACCGTGTAGAGGAATAATCTCTCTGTGTCTGACCCCGGGAGTGTTTGATGGTACCGTATAGAGGAATAATCTCTCTGTGTCTGACCCCGGGTGTGTGTGATTGGACGATGAGGATTGAGATTCACTCTGTGTCTGACCCCGGGAGTGTTTGATGGGTCCGTGTAGAGGAATAATCTCTCTGTATCTGACCCGGGAGTGTTTGATGGGACCGTGTGGAGGAATAATCACTCTGTGTCTTACCACGGGAGTGTGTGATGGGACGGTGTGGAGGGAGATTCACTCTGTGTCTGACCCCGGGAGTGTTTGATGGGACCGTGTAGAGGAATAATCACTCTGTGTCTGACCACGGGAGTGTGTGATGGGACGGTGTGGAGGGAGATTCACACTGTGACTGACCCTGGGAGAGTGTGATGGGTGGTGTAGAGGGATAATCACTCTGCGGCTGACACCGGGAGCGTTTGATTGGACCGTGTAGAGGAATAATCACTCTGTGTCTGACCCCGGGATTGTATGATGGGACTGTGTGGAGGGAGATTCAGTCTGTGTCTGACCCCGGGAGAGTTTGATGGGGCCGTGTAGAGGAATAATCACTCTGTGTCTGACCCCGGGAGTGTTTGATGGTACCGTGTAGAGGAATAATCTCTCTGTGTCTGACCCCGGGAGTGTTTGATGGTACCGTATAGAGGAATAATCTCTCTGTGTCTGACCCCGGGTGTGTGTGATTGGACGGTGAGGATTGAGATTCACTCTGTGTCTGACCCCGGGAGTGTTTGATGGGTCCGTGTAGAGGAATAATCTCTCTGTATCTGACCCGGGAGTGTTTGATGGGACCTTGTTGAGGAATAATCACTCTGTGTCTTACCCCGGGAGTGTGTGATGGGACGGTGTGAGGGAGATTCACTCTGCGTCTGACCCCGGGAGTTTTTGATGGGACCGCGTAGAGGAATAATAACTGTGTCTGACCCTGGGAGTGTTTGATGGTACCGTGTAGAGGAATAATCACTCTGTGTCTGACCACCGGGATCGTTTGATGGAACCGTGTAGAGGAATAATCACTCTGTGTCTGAACCCGGGAGAGTTTGATGGGGCCGCGTAGAGGAATAATGACTCTGTTTCTGACCCCGGGAATGTTTGATGGGACCGTGTAGATCAATAATCACTCTGTGTCTGACCCCGGGAGTGTGTGATGGGACGGTGTGGAGGGAGATTCAAACTGATTCTGACCCAGGGAGTGTTTGATGGAACCGTGTAGAGGAATAATCACTCTATGTTTGACCACGGGAGTGTGTGATGCGTCGGTGTAGAGTATTAATCACTCTGTGTCTGACCACGGGAGTGTGTGATGGGACGGTGTGGAGGGAGATTCTGTCTATGTCTGACCCCGGGAGTGTTTGATGGGACCGTGTAGAGGAATAATCACTCTGTGTCTGACCACGGGAGTGTGAGATGGGACGGTGTGGAGGGAGATTCACTCTGTGACTGACCCTGGGAGAGTGTGATGGGTGGTGTAGAGGGATAATCACTCTGCGGCTGACACCGGGAGTGTTTGATTGGACCGTGTAGAGGAATAATCACTCTGTGTCTGACCCCGGGATTGTATGATGGGACTGTGTGGAGGGAGATTCAGTCTGTGTCTGACCCCGGGAGAGTTTGATGGGGCCGTGAAGAGGAATAATCACTCTGTGTCTGACCCCGGGAGTGTTTGATGGTACCGTGTAGAGGAATAATCTCTCTGTGTCTGACCCCGGGAGTGTTTGATGGTACCGTGTAGAGGAATAATCTCTCTGTGTCTGACCCCGGGTGTGGGTGATTGGACGATGAGGATTGAGATTCACTCTGTGTCTGACCCCGGGAGTGTTTGATGGGTCCGTGTAGAGGAATAATCTCTCTGTATCTGACCCGGGAGTGTTTGATGGGACCTTGTTGAGGAATAATCACTCTGTGTCTTACCCCGGGAGTGTGTGATGGGACGGTGTGAGGGAGATTCACTCTGCGTCTGACCCCGGGAGTTTTTGATGGGACCGCGTAGAGGAATAATAACTGTGTCTGACCCTGGGAGTGTTTGATGGTACCGTGTAGAGGAATAATCACTCTGTGTCTGACCACCGGGATCGTTTGATGGAACCGTGTAGAGGAATAATCACTCTGTGTCTGAACCCGGGAGAGTTTGATGGGGCCGCGTAGAGGAATAATGACTCTGTTTCTGATCCCGGGAATGTTTGATGGGACCGTGTAGAGGAATCATCACTCTGTGTCTGACCCCGGGAGTGTGTAATGGGACGCCGTAGTGGGTGATTCACTCTGTGTCTGACCCTGGGACTGTTTGATGGTACCGTGTAGAGGAATAATCACTGTGGGTCTGACCCCGGCAGAGTGTGATAGGACAGTGTTGAAGGAGATTCACCCTGTGTCTGACACCGGGAGAGTGTGATGGTACCGTGTAGAGGAATAATCACTCTGTGTCTGACCACGGAAGAGTTTGATGAGACCTTGTAGAGGAATAATGACTCTGTGTCTGACACCGGGATTGTTTGATGGGACCGTGTAGAGTAATAATCTCTCTGTGTCCGACCCCGGGCGTGTTTGACGGTACCGTGTAGAGGAATAATCTCTCTGAGTCTGACCCCGGGAGTGTGTGATGGGACGGTGTGGAGGGAGATTCACTCTGTGTCTGACCCCGGGAGTGTTTGATGGGACCGTGTAGAGGAATAATCCCACTGTGTCTGACCCTGGGAGTGTGTGATGGAACGGTGTGGAGGGAGATTCACTCTGTGTCTGACCTCGGGAGAGTGTGATGGGCGGTGTAGAGGAATAATCACTCTGTGGCTGACCCCGGGAGTGTTTGATGGGACCGGGTAGAGGAATAATCTCTCTGTGTCTGACCCGGGGAGTGTTTGATGGTACCGTGTAGATCAATAATCACTCTGTGTCTGACCCCGGGAGTTTGTGATTGGACGGTGTGGAGGGAGATTCACCCTGATTCTGACCCCGGGAGTGTTTGATGGAACCGTGTAGAGGAATAATCACACTGTGTCTGACCACGGGAGTGTGTGATGGGACGGTGTGGAGGGAGATTCACTCTGTGTCTGACCCCGGGAGTATTTGATGGGACCGTGTAGAGGAATAATCACTCTGAGTCTGACCACGGGAGTGTGTGATGGGACGGTGTAGAGGAATAATCTCTCTGTGTCTGACCCCGGGAGTGTTTGATGGAACCGTGTAGAGGAATAATCACTCTATGTTTGACCACGGGAGTGTTTGATGCGTCGGTGTAGAGTATTAATCACTCTGTGTCTGTCCACGGGAGTGTGTGATGGGACGGTGTGGAAGGAGATTCTGTCTATGTCTGACCCCGGGAGTGTTTGATGGGACCGTGTAGAGGAATAATCACACTGTGTCTGACCACGGGAGTGTGTGATGGGACGGTGTGGAGGGAGATTCACTCTGTGTCTGACCCCGGGAGTGTTTGATGGGACCGTGTAGAGGAATAATCACTCTGTGTCTGACCACGGGAGTGTGTGATGGGACGGTGTAGAGGAATAATCTCTCTGTGTCTGACCCCGGGAGTGTTTGATGGAACCGTGTAGAGGAATAATCACACTGTGTCTGACCACGGGAGTGTGTGATGGGACGGTGTGGAGGGAGATTCACTCTGTGTCTGACCCCGGGAGTGTTTGATGGGACCGTGTAGAGGAATAATCACTCTATGTTTGACCACGGGAGTGTGTGATGCGTCGGTGTGGAGGGAGATTCTGTCTATGTCTGACCCCGGGAGTGTTTGATGGGACCGTGTAGAGGAATAATCACTCTGTGTCTGACCCCGGGATTGTATGATGGGACTGTGTGGAGGGAGATTCAGTCTGTGTCTGACCCCGGGAGAGTTTGATGGGGCCGTGTAGAGGAATAATCACTCTGTGTCTGACCCCGGGAGTGTTTGATGGTACCGTGTAGAGGAATAATCTCTCTGTGTCTGACCCCGGGAGTGTTTGATGGTACCGTATAGAGGAATAATCTCTCTGTGTCTGACCCCGGGTGTGTGTGATTGGACGATGAGGATTGAGATTCACTCTGTGTCTGACCCCGGGAGTGTTTGATGGGTCCGTGTAGAGGAATAATCTCTCTGTATCTGACCCGGGAGTGTTTGATGGGACCGTGTGGAGGAATAATCACTCTGTGTCTTACCACGGGAGTGTGTGATGGGACGGTGTGGAGGGAGATTCACTCTGTGTCTGACCCCGGGAGTGTTTGATGGGACCGTGTAGAGGAATAATCACTCTGTGTCTGACCACGGGAGTGTGTGATGGGACGGTGTGGAGGGAGATTCACACTGTGACTGACCCTGGGAGAGTGTGATGGGTGGTGTAGAGGGATAATCACTCTGCGGCTGACACCGGGAGCGTTTGATTGGACCGTGTAGAGGAATAATCACTCTGTGTCTGACCCCGGGATTGTATGATGGGACTGTGTGGAGGGAGATTCAGTCTGTGTCTGACCCCGGGAGAGTTTGATGGGGCCGTGTAGAGGAATAATCACTCTGTGTCTGACCCCGGGAGTGTTTGATGGTACCGTGTAGAGGAATAATCTCTCTGTGTCTGACCCCGGGAGTGTTTGATGGTACCGTATAGAGGAATAATCTCTCTGTGTCTGACCCCGGGTGTGTGTGATTGGACGGTGAGGATTGAGATTCACTCTGTGTCTGACCCCGGGAGTGTTTGATGGGTCCGTGTAGAGGAATAATCTCTCTGTATCTGACCCGGGAGTGTTTGATGGGACCTTGTTGAGGAATAATCACTCTGTGTCTTACCCCGGGAGTGTGTGATGGGACGGTGTGAGGGAGATTCACTCTGCGTCTGACCCCGGGAGTTTTTGATGGGACCGCGTAGAGGAATAATAACTGTGTCTGACCCTGGGAGTGTTTGATGGTACCGTGTAGAGGAATAATCACTCTGTGTCTGACCACCGGGATCGTTTGATGGAACCGTGTAGAGGAATAATCACTCTGTGTCTGAACCCGGGAGAGTTTGATGGGGCCGCGTAGAGGAATAATGACTCTGTTTCTGACCCCGGGAATGTTTGATGGGACCGTGTAGATCAATAATCACTCTGTGTCTGACCCCGGGAGTGTGTGATGGGACGGTGTGGAGGGAGATTCAAACTGATTCTGACCCAGGGAGTGTTTGATGGAACCGTGTAGAGGAATAATCACTCTATGTTTGACCACGGGAGTGTGTGATGCGTCGGTGTAGAGTATTAATCACTCTGTGTCTGACCACGGGAGTGTGTGATGGGACGGTGTGGAGGGAGATTCTGTCTATGTCTGACCCCGGGAGTGTTTGATGGGACCGTGTAGAGGAATAATCACTCTGTGTCTGACCACGGGAGTGTGAGATGGGACGGTGTGGAGGGAGATTCACTCTTTGACTGACCCTGGGAGAGTGTGATGGGTGGTGTAGAGGGATAATCACTCTGCGGCTGACACCGGGAGTGTTTGATTGGACCGTGTAGAGGAATAATCACTCTGTGTCTGACCCCGGGATTGTATGATGGGACTGTGTGGAGGGAGATTCAGTCTGTGTCTGACCCCGGGAGAGTTTGATGGGGCCGTGAAGAGGAATAATCACTCTGTGTCTGACCCCGGGAGTGTTTGATGGTACCGTGTAGAGGAATAATCTCTCTGTGTCTGACCCCGGGAGTGTTTGATGGTACCGTGTAGAGGAATAATCTCTCTGTGTCTGACCCCGGGTGTGGGTGATTGGACGATGAGGATTGAGATTCACTCTGTGTCTGACCCCGGGAGTGTTTGATGGGTCCGTGTAGAGGAATAATCTCTCTGTATCTGACCCGGGAGTGTTTGATGGGACCTTGTTGAGGAATAATCACTCTGTGTCTTACCCCGGGAGTGTGTGATGGGACGGTGTGAGGGAGATTCACTCTGCGTCTGACCCCGGGAGTTTTTGATGGGACCGCGTAGAGGAATAATAACTGTGTCTGACCCTGGGAGTGTTTGATGGTACCGTGTAGAGGAATAATCACTCTGTGTCTGACCACCGGGATCGTTTGATGGAACCGTGTAGAGGAATAATCACTCTGTGTCTGAACCCGGGAGAGTTTGATGGGGCCGCGTAGAGGAATAATGACTCTGTTTCTGATCCCGGGAATGTTTGATGGGACCGTGTAGAGGAATCATCACTCTGTGTCTGACCCCGGGAGTGTGTAATGGGACGCCGTAGTGGGTGATTCACTCTGTGTCTGACCCTGGGACTGTTTGATGGTACCGTGTAGAGGAATAATCACTGTGGGTCTGACCCCGGCAGAGTGTGATAGGACAGTGTTGAAGGAGATTCACCCTGTGTCTGACACCGGGAGAGTGTGATGGTACCGTGTAGAGGAATAATCACTCTGTGTCTGACCACGGAAGAGTTTGATGAGACCTTGTAGAGGAATAATGACTCTGTGTCTGACACCGGGATTGTTTGATGGGACCGTGTAGAGTAATAATCTCTCTGTGTCCGACCCCGGGCGTGTTTGACGGTACCGTGTAGAGGAATAATCTCTCTGAGTCTGACCCCGGGAGTGTGTGATGGGACGGTGTGGAGGGAGATTCACTCTGTGTCTGACCCCGGGAGTGTTTGATGGGACCGTGTAGAGGAATAATCCCACTGTGTCTGACCCTGGGAGTGTGTGATGGAACGGTGTGGAGGGAGATTCACTCTGTGTCTGACCTCGGGAGAGTGTGATGGGCGGTGTAGAGGAATAATCACTCTGTGGCTGACCCCGGGAGTGTTTGATGGGACCGGGTAGAGGAATAATCTCTCTGTGTCTGACCCGGGGAGTGTTTGATGGTACCGTGTAGATCAATAATCACTCTGTGTCTGACCCCGGGAGTTTGTGATTGGACGGTGTGGAGGGAGATTCACCCTGATTCTGACCCCGGGAGTGTTTGATGGAACCGTGTAGAGGAATAATCACACTGTGTCTGACCACGGGAGTGTGTGATGGGACGGTGTGGAGGGAGATTCACTCTGTGTCTGACCCCGGGAGTATTTGATGGGACCGTGTAGAGGAATAATCACTCTGAGTCTGACCACGGGAGTGTGTGATGGGACGGTGTAGAGGAATAATCTCTCTGTGTCTGACCCCGGGAGTGTTTGATGGAACCGTGTAGAGGAATAATCACTCTATGTTTGACCACGGGAGTGTTTGATGCGTCGGTGTAGAGTATTAATCACTCTGTGTCTGTCCACGGGAGTGTGTGATGGGACGGTGTGGAAGGAGATTCTGTCTATGTCTGACCCCGGGAGTGTTTGATGGGACCGTGTAGAGGAATAATCACACTGTGTCTGACCACGGGAGTGTGTGATGGGACGGTGTGGAGGGAGATTCACTCTGTGTCTGACCCCGGGAGTGTTTGATGGGACCGTGTAGAGGAATAATCACTCTGTGTCTGACCACGGGAGTGTGTGATGGGACGGTGTAGAGGAATAATCTCTCTGTGTCTGACCCCGGGAGTGTTTGATGGAACCGTGTAGAGGAATAATCACACTGTGTCTGACCACGGGAGTGTGTGATGGGACGGTGTGGAGGGAGATTCACTCTGTGTCTGACCCCGGGAGTGTTTGATGGGACCGTGTAGAGGAATAATCACTCTGTGTCTGACCACGGGAGTGTGTGATGGGACGGTGTAGAGGAATAATCTCTCTGTGTCTGACCCCGGGTGTGTGTGATTGGACGGTGAGGATTGAGATTCACTCTGTGTCTGACCCCGGGAGTGTTTGATGGGTCCGTGTAGAGGAATAATCTCTCTGTATCTGACCCGGGAGTGTTTGATGGGTCCGTGTAGATGAATAATCTCTCTGTATCTGACCCGGGAGTGTTTGATGGTACCGTGTAGAGGAATAAACTCTCTGTGTCTGACCCCGGGAGTGTGTGATGGGACGGTGTGAATTGAGATTCACTCGGTGTCTGTCCCCGGTAGTGTTTGATGGGACCTTGTAGAGGAATAATCACTCTGTGTCTTATCCCGGGAGTGTGTGATGGGACGGTGTGAGGGAGATTCACTCTGCGTCTGACCCCGGGAGTTTTTGATGGGACCGCGTAGAGGAATAATAACTGTGTCTGACCCCGGGAGTGTTTGATGGTACCGTGTAGAGGAATATTCACTCTGTGTCTGACCCCGGGAGAGTGTGATGGGCGGTGTAGAGGAATAATCACTCTGTGGCTGACCCCGGGAGTGTTTGATGGGACCGGGTAGAGGAATAATCTCTCTGTGTCTGACCCGGGGAGTGTTTGATGGTACCGTGTAGATCAATAATCACTCTGTGTCTGACCCCGGGAGTGTGTGATGGGACGGTGTGGAGGGAGATTCAACCTGATTCTGACCCCGTGAGTGTTTGATGGAACAGTGTAGAGGAATAATCACTCTATGTTTGACCACGGGAGTGTGTGATGCGTCGGTGTAGAGTATTAATCACTCTGTGTCTGACCACGGGAGTGTGTGATGGGACGGTGTGGAGGGAGAATCTGTCTATGTCTGACCCCGGGAGTGTTTGATGGGACCGTGTAGAGGATAATCACACTGTGTCTGACCACGGAAGTGTTTGATGTGACCTTGTATAGGGATAATGACTCTGTGTCTGACCCCGGGAGTGTGTGATGGGACGGTGTGAATTGATATTCACTCTGTGTCTGTCCCCGGTAGTGTTTGATGGGACCTTGTAGAGGAATAATCACTCTGTGTCTTACCCCGGGAGTGTGTGATGTGACGGTGTGAGGGAGATTCACTCTGCGTCTGACCCCGGGAGTTTTTGAATGGACCGCGTAGAGGAATAATAACTCTGTGTCTGACCCTGGGAGTGTTTGATGGTACCGTGTAGAGTAATAATCACTCTGTGTCTGACCACCGGGATCGTTTGATGGGACCGTGTAGAGGAATAATCACTCTGTGTCTGAATCCGGGTGAGTTTGATGGGGCTGCGTAGAGGAATAATCACTCTGTTTCTGACCCCGGGAATGTTTGATGGGACCGTGTAGAGGAATCATCACTCTGTGTCTGACCCCGGGAGTGTGTGATGGGACGGCGTAGAGGGAGATTCACTCTGTGTCTGACCCCGGGACTGTTTGATGGGACCGTGTAGAGGAATAATCACTGTGTGTCTGACCCCGGCAGACTGTGATGGGACAGTGTTGAAGGAGATTCACCCTGTGTCTGACTCCGGGAGAGTGTGATGGTACCGTGTAGAGGAATAATCACTCTGTGTCTGACCACGGAAGAGTTTGATGAGACCTTGTAGAGGAATAATGACTCTGTGTCTGACACCGGGATTGTTTGATGGGATCGTGTAGAGGAATAATCTCTCTGTGTCTGACCCCGGGAGTGTTTGATGGTACCGTGTAGAGGAATTATCTTTCAGTGTCTGACCCCGGGAGAGTGTGATGGGACGGTGAGGAGGGAGATTCACACTGTGTCTGACCCCGGGAGTGTTTGATGGGACCGTGCAGAGGAATAATCCCTCTGTGTCTGACCCTGGGAGTGTGTGATGGGACTGCGTGGAGGGAGAATCACCCTGTGTCTGACCCCGGGAGTGTTTGATGGAACCATGTAGAGGAATAATCACTCTGTGTTTGACCCCGGGAGTGTTTGATGGAACCATGTAGAGGAATATTCACTCTGTGTCTGACCCCGGGAGAGAGTGATGGGCGGTGTAGAGGAATAATCACTCTGTGGCTGACCCCGGGAGTGTTTGATGGGACCGGGTAGAGGAATAATCTCTCTGTGTCTGACCCGGGGAGTGTTTGATGGTACCGTGTAGATCAATAATCACTCTGTGTCTGACCCCGGGAGTGTGTGATTGGACGGTGTGGAGGGAGATTCAACCTGATTCTGACCCCGGGAGTGTTTGATGGAACCGTGTAGAGGAATAATCACTCTATGTTTGACCACGGGAGTGTGTGATGCGTCGGTGTAGAGTATTAATCACTCTGTGTCTGACCACGGGAGTGTGTGATGGGACGGTGTGGAGGGAGATTCTGTCTATGTCTGACCCCGGGAGTGTTTGATGGGACCGTGTAGAGGAATAATCACACTGTGTCTGACCACGGGAGTGTGTGATGGGACGGTGTGGAGGGAGATTCACTCTGTGTCTCACCCCGGGAGTGTTTGATGGGACCGGGTAGAGGAATAATCTCTCTGTGTCTGACCCGGGGAGTGTTTGATGGTACCGTGTAGATCAATAATCACTCTGTGTCTGACCCCGGGAGTGTGTGATGGGACGGTGTGGAGGGAGATTCAACCTGATTCTGACCCCGGGAGTGTTTGATGGAACCGTGTAGAGGTATAATCACTCTATGTTTGACCACGGGAGTGTGTGATGCGTCGGTGTAGAGTATTAATCACTCTGTGTCTGACCACGGGAGTGTGTGATGGGACGGTGTGGAGGGAGATTCTGTCTATGTCTGACCCGGGAGTGTTTGATGGGACCGTGTAGAGGAATAATCACACAGTGTCTGACCACGGGAGTGTGTGATGGGACGGTGTGGAGGGCGATTCACTCTGTGTCTGACCCCGGGAGTGTTTGATGGGACCGTGTAGAGGAATAATCCCTCTGTGTCTGACCACGGGAGTGTGTGATGGGACGGTGTGGAGGGAGATTCACTCTGTGACTGACCCTGGGAGAGTGTGATGGGTGGTGTAGAGGGATAATCACTCTGCGGCTGACACCGGGAGTGTTTGATTGGACCGTGTAGAGGAATAATCACTCTGTGTCTGACCCCGGGATTGTATGATGGGACTGTGTGGAGGGAGATTCAGTCTGTCTCTGACCCCGGGTGAGTTTGATGGGGCCGTGTAGAGGAATAATCACTCTGTGTCTGACCCCGGGAGTGTTTGATGGTACCGTGTAGAGGAATAATATCTCTGTGTCTGACCCCGGGAGTGTTTGATGTTACCGTGTAGAGGAATAATCTCTCTGTGTCTGACCCCGGGTGTGTGTGATTGGACGGTGAGGATTGAGATTCACTCTGTGTCTGACCCCGGGAGTGTTTGATGGGTCCGTGTAGAGGAATAATCACTCTGTGTCTGACCCCGGGAGTGTTTGATGGGACCGTGTAGAGGAATCATCCCTCTGTGTCTGACCACGGGAGTGTGTGATGGGACGGTGTGGAGGGAGATTCACTCTGTGACTGACCCTGGGAGAGTGTGATGGGTGGTGTAGAGGGATAATCACTCTGCGGCTGACACCGGGAGTGTTTGATTGGACCGTGTAGAGGAATTATCACTCTGTGTCTGACCCCGGGAGTGTGTGATGGGACGGTGTGAGGGAGATTCACTCTGCGTCTGACCCCGGGAGTTTTTGATGGGACCGCGTAGAGGAATAATAACTGTGTCTGACCCTGGGAGTGTTTGATGGTACCGTGTAGAGGAATAATCACTCTGTGTCTGACCACCGGGATCGTTTGATGGGACCGTGTAGAGGAATAATCACTCTGTGTCTGAACCCGGGAGAGTTTGATGGGGCCGCGTAGAGGAATAATGACTCTGTTTCTGACCCCGGGAATGTTTGATGGGACCGTGTAGAGGAATCATCACTCTGTGTCTGACCCTGGGAGTGTGTGATGGGACGCCGTAGTGGGTGATTCACTCGGTGTCTGACCCTGGGAGTGTTTGATGGTACCGTGTAGAGGAATTATCACTGTGGGTCTGACCCCGGCAGAGTGTGATAGGACAGTGTTGAAGGAGATTCACCCTGTGTCGGACACCGGGAGAGTGTGATGGTACCGTGTAGAGGAATAATCACTCTGTGTCTGACCACGGAAGAGTTTGATGAGACCTTGTAGAGGAATAATGACTCTGTGTCTGACACAGGGATTGTTTGATGGGACCGTGTAGAGTAATAATCTCTCTGTGTCTGACCCCGGGAGTGTTTGACGGTACCGTGTAGAGGAATAATCTCTCTGTGTCTGACCCCGGGAGTGTGTGATGGGAAGGTGTGGAGGGAGACTCACTCTGTGTCTGACCCCGGGAGTGTTTGATGGGACCGTGTAGAGGAATAATCCCACTGTGTCTGACCCTGGGAGTGTGTGATGGGACGGTGTGGAGGGAGATTTACTCTGTGTCTGACCCCGGGAGAGTGTGATGGGCGGTGTAGAGGAATAATCACTCTGTGGCTGACCCCGGGAGTGTTTGATGGGACCGGGTAGAGAAATAATCTCTCTGTGTCTGACCCGGGGAGTGTTTGATGGTACCGTGTAGATCAATAATCACTCTGTGTCTGACCCCGGGAGTGTGTGATGGGACGGTGTGGAGGGAGATTCACCCTGATTCTGACCCCGGGAGTGTTTGATGGAACCGTGTAGAGGAATAATCACTCTATGTTTGACCACGGGAGTGTGTGATGCGTCGGTGTAGAGTATTAATCACTCTGTGTCTGACCACGGGAGTGTGTGATGGGACGGTGTGGAGGGAGATTCTGTCTATGTCTGACCCCGGGAGTGTTTGATGGGACCGTGTAGAGGAATAATCACACTGTGTCTGACCACGGGAGTGTGTGATGGGACGGTGTGGAGGGAGATTCACTCTGTGTCTGACCCCGGGAGAGTTTGATGTGGCCGTGTAGAGGAATAATCACTCTGTGTCTGAACCCGGGAGTGTTTGATGGTACCGTGTAGAGGAATAATCTCTGTGTCTGACCCCGGGAGTGTTTGATGGTACCGTGTAGAGGAATAATCTCTCTGTATCTGACCCGGGAGTGTTTGATGGGTCCGTGTAGATGAATAATCTCTCTGTATCTGACCCGGGAGTGTTTGATGGTACCGTGTAGAGGAATAAACTCTCTGTGTCTGACCACGGAAGAGTTTGATGAGACCTTGTAGAGGAATAATGACTCTGTGTCTGACCCCGGGAGTGTCTGATGGAACCATGTAGAGGAATAATCACTCTGTGTTTGACCCCGGGAGTGTTTGATGGAACCATGTAGAGGAATATTCACTCTGTGTCTGACCCCGGGAGAGAGTGATGGGCGGTGTAGAGGAATAATCACTCTGTGGCTGACCCCGGGAGTGTTTGATGGGACCGGGTAGAGGAATAATCTCTCTGTGTCGGACCCGGGGAGTGTTTGATGGTACCGTGTAGATCAATAATCACTCTGTGTCTGACCCCGGGAGTGTGTGATGGGACGGTGTGGAGGGAGATTCAACCTGATTCTGACCCCGGGAGTGTTTGATGGAACCGTGTAGAGGAATAATCACTCTATGTTTGACCACGGGAGTGTGTGATGCGTCGGTGTAGAGTATTAATCACTCTGTGTCTGACCACGGGAGTGTGTGATGGGACGGTGTGGAGGGAGATTCTGTCTATGTCTGACCCCGGGAGTGTTTGATGGGACCGTGTAGAGGAATAATCACACTGTGTCTGACCACGGGAGTGTGTGATGGGACGGTGTGGAGGGAGATTCACTCTGTGTGTCACCCCGGGAGTGTTTGATGGGACCGTGTAGAGGAATAATCACTCTGTGTCTGACCACGGGAGTGTGTGATGGGACGGTGTGGAGGGAGATTCACTCTGTGACTGACCCTGGGAGAGTGTGATGGGTGGTGTAGAGGGATAATCACTCTGCGGCTGACACCGGGAGTGTTTGATTGGACCGTGTAGAGGAATAATCACTCTGTGTCTGACCCCGGGATTGTATGATGTGACTGTGTGGAGGGAGATTCAGTCTGTCTCTGACCCCGGGAGAGTTTGATGGGGCCGTGTAGAGGAATAATCACTCTGTGTCTGACCCCGGGAGTGTTTGATGGTACCGTGTAGAGGAATAATCTCTCTGTGTCTGACCCCGGGAGTGTTTGATGGTACCGTGTAGAGGAATAATCTCTCTGTGTCTGACCCCGGGTGTGTGTGATTGGACGGTGAGGATTGAGATTCACTCTGTGTCTGACCCCGGGAGTGTTTGATGGGTCCGTGTAGAGGAATAATCTCTCTGTATCTGACCCGGGAGTGTTTGATGGGACCTTGTTGAGGAATAATCACTCTGTGTCTTACCCCGGGAGTGTGTGATGGGACGGTGTGGAGGGAGATTCACTCTGTGTCTGACCCCGGGAGTGTTTGATGGGACGGTGTGAGGGAGATTCACTCTGCGTCTGACCCCGGGAGTTTTTGATGGGACCGCGTAGAGGAATAATAACTGTGTCTGACCCTGGGAGTGTTTGATGGTAGCGTGTAGAGGAATAATCACTCTGTGTCTGACCACCGGGATCGTTTGATGGGACCGTGTAGAGGAATAATCACTCTGTGTCTGAACCCGGGAGAGTTTGATGGGGCCGCGTAGAGGAATAATGACTCTGTTTCTGACCCCGGGAATGTTTGATGGGACCGTGTAGAGGAATCATCACTCTGTGTCTGACCCTGGGAGTGTGTGATGGGACGCCGTAGTGGGTGATTCACTCGGTGTCTGACCCTGGGAGTGTTTGATGGTACCGTGTAGAGGAATTATCACTGTGGGTCTGACCCCGGCAGAGTGTGATAGGACAGTGTTGAAGGAGATTCACCCTGTGTCGGACACCGGGAGAGTGTGATGGTACCGTGTAGAGGAATAATCACTCTGTGTCTGACCACGGAAGAGTTTGATGAGACCTTGTAGAGGAATAATGACTCTGTGTCTGACACAGGGATTGTTTGATGGGACCGTGTAGAGTAATAATCTCTCTGTGTCTGACCCCGGGAGTGTTTGACGGTACCGTGTAGAGGAATAATCTCTCTGTGTCTGACCCCGGGAGTGTGTGATGGGACGGTGTGGAGGGAGACTCACTCTGTGTCTGACCCCGGGAGTGTTTGATGGGACCGTGTAGAGGAATAATCCCACTGTGTCTGACCCTGGGAGTGTGTGATGGGACGGTGTGGAGGGAGATTTACTCTGTGTCTGACCCCGGGAGAGTGTGATGGGCGGTGTAGAGGAATAATCACTCTGTGGCTGACCCCGGGAGTGTTTGATGGGACCGGGTAGAGAAATAATCTCTCTGTGTCTGACCCGGGGAGTGTTTGATGGTACCGTGTAGATCAATAATCACTCTGTGTCTGACCCCGGGAGTGTGTGATGGGACGGTGTGGAGGGAGATTCACCCTGATTCTGACCCCGGGAGTGTTTGATGGAACCGTGTAGAGGAATAATCACTCTATGTTTGACCACGGGAGTGTGTGATGCGTCGGTGTAGAGTATTAATCACTCTGTGTCTGACCACGGGAGTGTGTGATGGGACGGTGTGGAGGGAGATTCTGTCTATGTCTGACCCCGGGAGTGTTTGATGGGACCGTGTAGAGGAATAATCACACTGTGTCTGACCACGGGAGTGTTTGATGGGACGGTGTGGAGGGAGATTCACTCTGTGTCTGACCCCGGGAGAGTTTGATGTGGCCGTGTAGAGGAATAATCACTCTGTGTCTGAACCCGGGAGTGTTTGATGGTACCGTGTAGAGGAATAATCTCTCTGTGTCTGACCCCGGGAGTGTTTGATGGTACCGTGTAGAGGAATAATCTCTCTGTATCTGACCCGGGAGTGTTTGATGGGTCCGTGTAGATGAATAATCTCTCTGTATCTGACCCGGGAGTGTTTGATGGTACCGTGTAGAGGAATAAACTCTCTGTGTCTGACCACGGAAGAGTTTGATGAGACCTTGTAGAGGAATAATGACTCTGTGTCTGACCCCGGGAGTGTCTGATGGAACCATGTAGAGGAATAATCACTCTGTGTTTGACCCCGGGAGTGTTTGATGGAACCATGTAGAGGAATATTCACTCTGTGTCTGACCCCGGGAGAGAGTGATGGGCGGTGTAGAGGAATAATCACTCTGTGGCTGACCCCGGGAGTGTTTGATGGGACCGGGTAGAGGAATAATCTCTCTGTGTCTGACCCGGGGAGTGTTTGATGGTACCGTGTAGATCAATAATCACTCTGTGTCTGACCCCGGGAGTGTGTGATGGGACGGTGTGGAGGGAGATTCAACCTGATTCTGACCCCGGGAGTGTTTGATGGAACCGTGTAGAGGAATAATCACTCTATGTTTGACCACGGGAGTGTGTGATGCGTCGGTGTAGAGTATTAATCACTCTGTGTCTGACCACGGGAGTGTGTGATGGGACGGTGTGGAGGGAGATTCTGTCTATGTCTGACCCCGGGAGTGTTTGATGGGACCGTGTAGAGGAATAATCACACTGTGTCTGACCACGGGAGTGTGTGATGGGACGGTGTGGAGGGAGATTCACTCTGTGTGTCACCCCGGGAGTGTTTGATGGGACCGTGTAGAGGAATAATCACTCTGTGTCTGACCACGGGAGTGTGTGATGGGACGGTGTGGAGGGAGATTCACTCTGTGACTGACCCTGGGAGAGTGTGATGGGTGGTGTAGAGGGATAATCACTCTGCGGCTGACACCGGGAGTGTTTCATTGGACCGTGTAGAGGAATAATCACTCTGTGTCTGACCCCGGGATTGTATGATGTGACTGTGTGGAGGGAGATTCAGTCTGTCTCTGACCCCGGGAGAGTTTGATGGGGCCGTGTAGAGGAATAATCACTCTGTGTCTGACCCCGGGAGTGTTTGATGGTACCGTGTAGAGGAATAATCTCTCTGTGTCTGACCCCGGGAGTGTTTGATGGTACCGTGTAGAGGAATAATCTCTCTGTGTCTGACCCCGGGTGTGTGTGATTGGACGGTGAGGATTGAGATTCACTCTGTGTCTGACCCCGGGAGTGTTTGATGGGTCCGTGTAGAGGAATAATCTCTCTGTATCTGACCCGGGAGTGTTTGATGGGACCTTGTTGAGGAATAATCACTCTGTGTCTTACCCCGGGAGTGTGTGATGGGACGGTGTGAGGGAGATTCACTCTGCGTCTGACCCCGGGAGTTTTTGATGGGACCGCGTAGAGGAATAATAACTGTGTCTGACCCTGGGAGTGTTTGATGGTACCGTGTAGAGGAATAATCACTCTGTGTCTGACCACCGGGATCGTTTGATGGGACCGTGTAGAGGAATAATCACTCTGTGTCTGAACCCGGGAGAGTTTGATGGGGCCGCGTAGAGGAATAATGACTGTTTCTGACCCAGGGAATGTTTGATGGGACCGTGTAGAGGAATCATCACTCTGTGTCTGACCCCGGGAGTGTGTGATGGGACGCCGTAGTGGGTGATTCACTCTGTGTCTGACCCTGGGACTGTTTGATGGTACCGTGTAGAGGAATAATCACTGTGGGTCTGACCCCGGCAGAGTGTGATAGGACAGTGTTGAAGGAGATTCACCCTGTGTCTGACACCGGGAGAGTGTGATGGTACCGTGTAGAGGAATAATCACTCTGTGTCTGACCACGGAAGAGTTTGATGAGACCTTGTAGAGGAATAATGACTCTGTGTCTGACACCGGGATTGTTTGATGGGACCGTGTGGAGTAATAATCTCTCTGTGTCTGACCCCGGGAGTGTTTGATGGAACCGTGTAGAGGAATAATCACTCTATGTTTGACCACGGGAGTGTGTGATGCGTCGGTGTAGAGTATTAATCACTCTGTGTCTGACCACGGGAGTGTGTGATGGGACGGTGTGGAGGGAGATTCTGTCTATGTCTGACCCCGGGAGTGTTTGATGGGACCGTGTAGAGGAATAATCACACTGTGTCTGACCACGGGAGTGTGTGATGGGACGGTGTGGAGGGAGATTCACTCTGTGTCTGGCCCCGGGAGTGTTTGATGGGACCGTGTAGAGGAATAATCACTCTGTGTCTGACCACGGGAGTGTGTGATGGGACGGTGTAGAGGAATAATCTCTCTGTGTCTGACCCCGGGTGTGTGTGATTGGACGGTGAGGATTGAGATTCACTCTGTGTCTGACCCCGGGAGTGTTTGATGGGTCCGTGTAGAGGAATAATCTCTCTGTATCTGACCCGGGAGTGTTTGATGGGTCCGTGTAGATGAATAATCTCTCTGTATCTGACCCGGGAGTGTTTGATGGTACCGTGTAGAGGAATAAACTCTCTGTGTCTGACCCCGGGAGTGTGTGATGGGACGGTGTGAATTGAGATTCACTCGGTGTCTGTCCCCGGTAGTGTTTGATGGGACCTTGTAGAGGAATAATCACTCTGTGTCTTATCCCGGGAGTGTGTGATGGGACGGTGTGAGGGAGATTCACTCTGCGTCTGACCCCGGGAGTTTTTGATGGGACCGCGTAGAGGAATAATAACTGTGTCTGACCCCGGGAGTGTTTGATGGTACCGTGTAGAGGAATATTCACTCTGTGTCTGACCCCGGGAGAGTGTGATGGGCGGTGTAGAGGAATAATCACTCTGTGGCTGACCCCGGGAGTGTTTGATGGGACCGGGTAGAGGAATAATCTCTCTGTGTCTGACCCGGGGAGTGTTTGATGGTACCGTGTAGATCAATAATCACTCTGTGTCTGACCCCGGGAGTGTGTGATGGGACGGTGTGGAGGGAGATTCAACCTGATTCTGACCCCGTGAGTGTTTGATGGAGCAGTGTAGAGGAATAATCACTCTATGTTTGACCACGGGAGTGTGTGATGCGTCGGTGTAGAGTATTAATCACTCTGTGTCTGACCACGGGAGTGTGTGATGGGACGGTGTGGAGGGAGATTCTGTCTATGTCTGACCCCGGGAGTGTTTGATGGGACCGTGTAGAGGAATAATCACACTGTGTCTGACCACGGAAGTGTTTGATGTGACCTTGTATAGGGATAATGACTCTGTGTCTGACCCCGGGAGTGTGTGATGGGACGGTGTGAATTGATATTCACTCTGTGTCTGTCCCCGGTAGTGTTTGATGGGACCTTGTAGAGGAATAATCACTCTGTGTCTTACCCCGGGAGTGTGTGATGTGACGGTGTGAGGGAGATTCACTCTGCGTCTGACCCCGGGAGTTTTTGAATGGACCGCGTAGAGGAATAATAACTCTGTGTCTGACCCTGGGAGTGTTTGATGGTACCGTGTAGAGTAATAATCACTCTGTGTCTGACCACCGGGATCGTTTGATGGGACCGTGTAGAGGAATAATCACTCTGTGTCTGAATCCGGGTGAGTTTGATGGGGCTGCGTAGAGGAATAATCACTCTGTTTCTGACCCCGGGAATGTTTGATGGGACCGTGTAGAGGAATCATCACTCTGTGTCTGACCCCGGGAGTGTGTGATGGGACGGCGTAGAGGGAGATTCACTCTGTGTCTGACCCCGGGACTGTTTGATGGGACCGTGTAGAGGAATAATCACTGTGTGTCTGACCCCGGCAGACTGTGATGGGACAGTGTTGAAGGAGATTCACCCTGTGTCTGACCCCGGGAGAGTGTGATGGTACCGTGTAGAGGAATAATCACTCTGTGTCTGACCACGGAAGAGTTTGATGAGACCTTGTAGAGGAATAATGACTCTGTGTCTGACACCGGGATTGTTTGATGGGATCGTGTAGAGGAATAATCTCTCTGTGTCTGACCCCGGGAGTGTTTGATGGTACCGTGTAGAGGAATTATCTTTCTGTGTCTGACCCCGGGAGAGTGTGATGGGACGGTGAGGAGGGAGATTCACTCTGTGTCTGACCCCGGGAGTGTTTGATGGGACCGTGCAGAGGAATAATCCCTCTGTGTCTGACCCTGGGAGTGTGTGATGGGACTGCGTGGAGGGAGAATCACCCTGTGTCTGACCCCGGGAGTGTTTGATGGAACCATGTAGAGGAATAATCACTCTGTGTTTGACCCCGGGAGTGTTTGATGGAACCATGTAGAGGAATATTCACTCTGTGTCTGACCCCGGGAGAGAGTGATGGGCGGTGTAGAGGAATAATCACTCTGTGGCTGACCCCGGGAGTGTTTGATGGGACCGGGTAGAGGAATAATCTCTCTGTGTCTGACCCGGGGAGTGTTTGATGGTACCGTGTAGATCAATAATCACTCTGTGTCTGACCCCGGGAGTGTGTGATGGGACGGTGTGGAGGGAGATTCAACCTGATTCTGACCCCGGGAGTGTTTGATGGAACCGTGTAGAGGAATAATCACTCTATGTTTGACCACGGGAGTGTGTGATGCGTCGGTGTAGAGTATTAATCACTCTGTGTCTGACCACGGGAGTGTGTGATGGGACGGTGTGGAGGGAGATTCTGTCTATGTCTGACCCCGGGAGTGTTTGATGGGACCGTGTAGAGGAATAATCACACTGTGTCTGACCACGGGAGTGTGTGATGGGACGGTGTGGAGGGAGATTCACTCTGTGTCTCACCCCGGGAGTGTTTGATGGGACCGTGTAGAGGAATAATCACTCTGTGTCTGACCACGGGAGTGTGTGATGGGACGGTGTGGAGGGAGATTCACTCTGTGACTGACCCTGGGAGAGTGTGATGGGTGGTGTAGAGGGATAATCACTCTGCGGCTGACACCGGGAGTGTTTGATTGGACCGTGTAGAGGAATAATCACTCTGTGTCTGACCCCGGGATTGTATGATGGGACTGTGTGGAGGGAGATTCAGTCTGTGTCTGACCCCGGGAGAGTTTGATGGGGCCGTGTAGAGGAATAATCACTCTGTGTCTGACCCCGGGAGTGTTTGATGGTACCGTGTAGAGGAATAATCTCTCTGTGTCTGACCCCGGGAGTGTTTGATGGTACCGTGTAGAGGAATAATCTCTCTGTATCTGACCCGGGAGTGTTTGATGGGACCTTGTTGAGGAATAATCACTCTGTGTCTTACCCCGGGAGTGTGTGATGGGACGGTGTGAGGGAGATTCACTCTGCGTCTGACCCCGGGAGTTTTTGATGGGACCGCGTAGAGGAATAATAACTGTGTCTGACCCTGGGAGTGGTTGATGGTACCGTGTAGAGGAATAATCACTCTGTGTCTGACCACCGGGATCGTTTGATGGGACCGTGTAGAGGAATAATCACTCTGTGTCTGAACCCGGGAGAGTTTGATGGGGCCGCGTAGAGGAATAATGACTCTGTTTCTGACCCAGGGAATGTTTGATGGGACCGTGTAGAGGAATCATCACTCTGTGTCTGACCCCGGGAGTGTGTGATGGGACGCCGTAGTGGGTGATTCACTCTGTGTCTGACCCTGGGACTGTTTGATGGTACCGTGTAGAGGAATAATCACTGTGGGTCTGACCCCGGCAGAGTGTGATAGGACAGTGTTGAAGGAGATTCACCCTGTGTCTGACACCGGGAGAGTGTGATGGTACCGTGTAGAGGAATAATCACTCTGTGTCTGACCACGGAAGAGTTTGATGAGACCTTGTAGAGGAATAATGACTCTGTGTCTGACACCGGGATTGTTTGATGGGACCGTGTGGAGTAATAATCTCTCTGTGTCTGACCCCGGGAGTGTTTGACTGTACCGTGTAGAGGAATAATCTCTCTGTGTCTGACCCCGGGAGTGTGTGATGGGACGGTGTGGAGGGAGATTCACTCTGTGTCTGACCCCGGGAGTGTTTGATGGGACCGTGTAGAGGAATAATCCCACTGTGTCTGACCCTGGGAGTGTGTGATGGGACGGTGTGGAGGGAGATTCACTCTGTGTCTGACCCCGGGAGAGTGTGATGGGCGGTGTAGAGGAATAATCACTCTGTGGCTGACCCCGGGAGTGTTTGATGGGACCGGGTAGAGGAATAATCTCTCTGTGTCTGACCCGGGGAGTGTTTGATGGTACCGTGTAGATCAATAATCACTCTGTGTCTGACCCCGGGAGTGTGTGATGGGACGGTGTGGAGGGAGATTCACCCTGATTCTGACCCCGGGAGTGTTTGATGGAACCGTGTAGAGGAATAATCACTCTATGTTTGACCACGGGAGTGTGTGATGCGTCGGTGTAGAGTATTAATCACTCTGTGTCTGACCACGGGAGTGTGTGATGGGACGGTGTGGAGGGAGATTCTGTCTATGTCTGACCCCGGGAGTGTTTGATGGGACCGTGTAGAGGAATAATCACACTGTGTCTGACCACGGGAGTGTGTGATGGGACGGTGTGGAGGGAGATTCACTCTGTGTCTGACCCCGGGAGTGTTTGATGGGACCGTGTAGAGGAATAATCACTCAGTGTCTGACCACGGGAGTGTGTGATGGGACGGTGTGGACGGAGATTCAGTCTGTGTCTGACCCCGGGAGAGTTTGATGTGGCCGTGTAGAGGAATAATCACTCTGTGTCTGACCACGGGAGTGTTTGATGGTACCGTGTAGAGGAATAATCTCTCTGTGTCTGACCCCGGGAGTGTTTGATGGTACCGTGTAGAGGAATAATCTCTCTGTGTCTGACCCCGGGAGTGTTTGATGGTACCGTGTAGAGGAATAATATCTCTGTGTCTGACCCCGGGAGTGTTTGATGTTACCGTGTAGAGGAATAATCTCTCTGTGTCTGACCCCGGGTGTGTGTGATTGGACGGTGAGGATTGAGATTCACTCTGTGTCTGACCCCGGGAGTGTTTGATGGGTCCGTGTAGAGGAATAATCTCTCTGTATCTGACCCGGGAGTGTTTGATGGGACCTTGTTGAGGAATAATCACTCTGTGTCTTACCCCGGGAGTGTGTGATGGGACGGTGTGAGGGAGATTCACTCTGCGTCTGACCCCGGGAGTTTTTGATGGGACCGCGTAGAGGAATAATAACTGTGTCTGACCCTGGGAGTGTTTGATGGTACCGTGTAGAGGAATAATCACTCTGTGTCTGACCACCGGGATCGTTTGATGGGACCGTGTAGAGGAATAATCACTCTGTGTCTGAACCCGGGAGAGTTTGATGGGGCCGCGTAGAGGAATAATGACTCTGTTTCTGACCCAGGGAATGTTTGATGGGACCGTGTAGAGGAATCATCACTCTGTGTCTGACCCCGGGAGTGTGTGATGGGACGCCGTAGTGGGTGATTCACTCTGTGTCTGACCCTGGGACTGTTTGATGGTACCGTGTAGAGGAATAATCACTGTGGGTCTGACCCCGGCAGAGTGTGATAGGACAGTGTTGAAGGAGATTCACCCTGTGTCTGACACCGGGAGAGTGTGATGGTACCGTGTAGAGGAATAATCACTCTGTGTCTGACCACGGAAGAGTTTGATGAGACCTTGTAGAGGAATAATGACTCTGTGTCTGACACCGGGATTGTTTGATGGGACCGTGTGGAGTAATAATCTCTCTGTGTCTGACCCCGGGAGTGTTTGACTGTACCGTGTAGAGGAATAATCTCTCTGTGTCTGACCCCGGGAGTGTGTGATGGGACGGTGTGGAGGGAGATTCACTCTGTGTCTGACCCCGGGAGTGTTTGATGGGACCGTGTAGAGGAATAATCCCACTGTGTCTGACCCTGGGAGTGTGTGATGGGACGGTGTGGAGGGAGATTCACTCTGTGTCTGACCCCGGGAGAGTGTGATTGGCGGTGTAGAGGAATAATCACTCTGTGGCTGACCCCGGGAGTGTTTGATGGGACCGGGTAGAGGAATAATCTCTCTGTGTCTGACCCGGGGAGTGTTTGATGGTACCGTGTAGATCAATAATCACTCTGTGTCTGACCCCGGGAGTGTGTGAAGGGACGGTGTGGAGGGAGATTCACCCTGATTCTGACCCCGGGAGTGTTTGATGGAACCGTGTAGAGGAATAATCACTCTATGTTTGACCACGGGAGTGTGTGATGCGTCGGTGTAGAGTATTAATCACTCTGTGTCTGACCACGGGAGTGTGTGATGGGACGGTGTGGAGGGAGATCCTGTCTATGTCTGACCCCGGGAGTGTTTGATGGGACCGTGTAGAGGAATAATCACACTGTGTCTGACCACGGGAGTGTGTGATGGGACGGTGTGGAGGGAGATTCACTCTGTGTCTGACCCCGGGAGTGTTTGATGGGACCGTGTAGAGGAATAATCACTCAGTGTCTGACCACGGGAGTGTGTGATGGGACGGTGTGGACGGAGATTCAGTCTGTGTCTGACCCCGGGAGAGTTTGATGTGGCCGTGTAGAGGAATAATCACTCTGTGTCTGACCACGGGAGTGTTTGATGGTTCCGTGTAGAGGAATAATCTCTCTGTGTCTGACCCCGGGAGTGTTTGATGGTACCGTGTAGAGGAATAATCTCTCTGTGTCTGACCCCGGGAGTGTTTGATGGTACCGTGTAGAGGAATAATCTCTCTGTGTCTGACCCCGGGTGTGTGTGATTGGACGGTGAGGATTGAGATTCACTCTGTGTCTGACCCCGGGAGTGTTTGATGGGTCCGTGTAGAGGAATAATCTCTCTGTATCTGACCCGGGAGTGTTTGATGGGTCCGTGTAGATGAATAATCTCTCTGTATCTGACCCGGGAGTGTTTGATGGTACCGTGTTGAGGAATAAACTCTCTGTGTCTGACCCCGGGAGTGTGTGATGGGACGGTGTGAATTGAGATTCACTCTGTGTCTGTCCCCGGTAGTGTTTGATGGGACCGCGTAGAGGAATAATAACTGTTTCTTACCCCGGGAGTGTGTGATGGGACGGTGTGAGGGAGATTCACTCTCCGTCTGACCCCGGGAGTTTTTGATGGGACCGCGTAGAGGAATAATAACTGTGTCTGACCTTGGGCGTGTTTGATGGTACTGTAGAGGAATATTCACTCTGTGTCTGACCCCGGGAGAGTGTGATGGGCGGTGTAGAGGAATAATCACTCTGTGGCTGACCCCGGGAGTGTTTGATGGGACCGGGTAGAGGAATAATCTCTCTGTGTCTGACCCGGGGAGTGTTTGATGGTACCGTGTAGATCAATAATCACTCTGTGTCTGACCCCGGGAGTGTGTGATGGGACGGTGTGGAGGGAGATTCAACCTGATTCTGACCCCGGGAGTGTTTGATGGAACCGTGTAGAGGTATAATCACTCTATGTTTGACCACGGGAGTGTGTGATGCGTCGGTGTAGAGTATTAATCACTCTGTGTCTGACCACGGGAGTGTGTGATGGGACGGTGTGGAGGGAGATTCTGTCTATGTCTGACCCGGGAGTGTTTGATGGGACCGTGTAGAGGAATAATCACACAGTGTCTGACCACGGGAGTGTGTGATGGGACGGTGTGGAGGGAGATTCACTCTGTGTCTGACCCCGGGAGTGTTTGATGGGACCGTGTAGAGGAATAATCCCTCTGTGTCTGACCACGGGAGTGTGTGATGGGACGGTGTGGAGGGAGATTCACTCTGTGACTGACCCTGGGAGAGTGTGATGGGTGGTGTAGAGGGATAATCACTCTGCGGCTGACACCGGGAGTGTTTGATTGGACCGTGTAGAGGAATAATCACTCTGTGTCTGACCCCGGGATTGTATGATGGGACTGTGTGGAGGGAGATTCAGTCTGTCTCTGACCCCGGGAGAGTTTGATGGGGCCGTGTAGAGGAATAATCACTCTGTGTCTGACCCCGGGAGTGTTTGATGGTACCGTGTAGAGGAATAATATCTCTGTGTCTGACCCCGGGAGTGTTTGATGTTACCGTGTAGAGGAATAATCTCTCTGTGTCTGACCCCGGGTGTGTGTGATTGGACGGTGAGGATTGAGATTCACTCTGTGTCTGACCCCGGGAGTGTTTGATGGGTCCGTGTAGAGGAATAATCACTCTGTGTCTGACCCCGGGAGTGTTTGATGGGACCGTGTAGAGGAATAATCCCTCTGTGTCTGACCACGGGAGTGTGTGATGGGACGGTGTGGAGGGAGATTCACTCTGTGACTGACCCTGGGAGAGTGTGATGGGTGGTGTAGAGGAATAATCACTCTGCGGCTGACATCGGGAGTGTTTGATTGGACCGTGTAGAGGAATAATCACTCTGTGTCTGACCCCGGGAGTGTGTGATGGGACGGTGTGAGGGAGATTCACTCTGCGTCTGACCCCGGGAGTTTTTGATGGGACAGCGTAGAGGAATAATAACTGTGTCTGACCCTGGGAGTGTTTGATGGTACCGTGTAGAGGAATAATCACTCTGTGTCTGACCACCGGGATCGTTTGATGGGACCGTGTAGAGGAATAATCACACTGTGTCTGAACCCGGGAGAGTTTGATGGGGCCGCGTAGAGGAATAATGACTCTGTATCTGACCCCGGGAATGTTTGATGGGACCGTGTAGAGGAATCATCACTCTGTGTCTGACCCCGGGAGTGTGTGATGGGACGCCGTAGTGGGTGATTCACTCGGTGTCTGACCCTGGGAGTGTTTGATGGTACCGTGTAGAGGAATTATCACTGTGGGTCTGACCCCGGCAGAGTGTGATAGGACAGTGTTGAAGGAGATTCACCCTGTGTCGGACACCGGGAGAGTGTGATGGTACCGTGTAGAGGAATAATCACTCTGTGTCTGACCACGGAAGAGTTTGATGAGACCTTGTAGAGGAATAATGACTCTGTGTCTGACCCCGGGAGTGTGTGATGGGACGGTGTGGAGGGAGACTCACTCTGTGTCTGACCCCGGGAGTGTTTGATGGGACCGTGTAGAGGAATAATCCCACTGTGTCTGACCCTGGGAGTGTGTGATGGGACGGTGTGGAGGGAGATTTACTCTGTGTCTGACCCCGGGAGAGTGTGATGGGCGGTGTAGAGGAATAATCACTCTGTGGCTGACCCCGGGAGTGTTTGATGGGACCGGGTAGAGAAATAATCTCTCTGTGTCTGACCCGGGGAGTGTTTGATGGTACCGTGTAGATCAATAATCACTCTGTGTCTGACCCCGGGAGTGTGTGATGGGACGGTGTGGAGGGAGATTCACCCTGATTCTGACCCCGGGAGTGTTTGATGGAACCGTGTAGAGGAATAATCACTCTATGTTTGACCACGGGAGTGTGTGATGCGTCGGTGTAGAGTATTAATCACTCTGTGTCTGACCACGGGAGTGTGTGATGGGACGGTGTGGAGGGAGATTCTGTCTATGTCTGACCCCGGGAGTGTTTGATGGTACCGTGTAGAGGAATAATCACACTGTGTCTGACCACGGGAGTGTGTGATGGGACGGTGTGGAGGGAGATTCACTCTGTGTCTGACCCCGGGAGAGTTTGATGTGGCCGTGTAGAGGAATAATCACTCTGTGTCTGAACCCGGGAGTGTTTGATGGTACCGTGTAGAGGAATAATCTCTCTGTGTCTGACCCTGGGAGTGTTTGATGGTACCGTGTAGAGGAATAATCTCTCTGTATCTGACCCGGGAGTGTTTGATGGGTCCGTGTAGATGAATAATCTCTCTGTATCTGACCCGGGAGTGTTTGATGGTACCGTGTAGAGGAATAAACTCTCTGTGTCTGACCACGGAAGAGTTTGATGAGACCTTGTAGAGGAATAATGACTCTGTGTCTGACCCCGGGAGTGTTTGATGGAACCATGTAGAGGAATAATCACTCTGTGTTTGACCCCGGGAGTGTTTGATGGAACCATGTAGAGGAATATTCACTCTGTGTCTGACCCCGGGAGAGAGTGATGGGCGGTGTAGAGGAATAATCACTCTGTGGCTGACCCCGGGAGTGTTTGATGGGACCGGGTAGAGGAATAATCTCTCTGTGTCTGACCCGGGGAGTGTTTGATGGTACCGTGTAGATCAATAATCTCTCTGTGTCTGACCCCGGGAGTGTGTGATGGGACGGTGTGGAGGGAGATTCAACCTGATTCTGACCCCGGGAGTGTTTGATGGAACCGTGTAGAGGAATAATCACTCTATGTTTGACCACGGGAGTGTGTGATGCGTCGGTGTAGAGTATTAATCACTCTGTGTCTGACCACGGGAGTGTGTGATGGGACGGTGTGGAGGGAGATTCTGTCTATGTCTGACCCCGGGAGTGTTTGATGGGACCGTGTAGAGGAATAATCACACTGTGTCTGACCACGGGAGTGTGTGATGGGACGGTGTGGAGGGAGATTCACTCTGTGTGTCACCCCGGGAGTGTTTGATGGGACCGTGTAGAGGAATAATCACTCTGTGTCTGACCACGGGAGTGTGTGATGGGACGGTGTGGAGGGAGATTCACTCTGTGACTGACCCTGGGAGAGTGTGATGGGTGGTGTAGAGGGATAATCACTCTGCGGCTGACACCGGGAGTGTTTGATTGGACCGTGTAGAGGAATAATCACTCTGTGTCTGATCCCGGGATTGTATGATGGGACTGTGTGGAGGGAGATTCAGTCTGTCTCTGACCCCGGGAGAGTTTGATGGGGCCGTGTAGAGGAATAATCACTCTGTGTCTGACCCCGGGAGTGTTTGATGGTACCGTGTAGAGGAATAATCACTCTGTGTCTGACCCCGGGATTGTATGATGGGACTGTGTGGAGGGAGATTCAGTCTGTCTCTGACCCCGGGAGAGTTTGATGGGGCCGTGTAGAGGAATAATCACTCTGTGTCTGACCCCGGGAGTGTTTGATGGTACCGTTAGAGGAATAATCTCTCTGTGTCTGACCCCGGGAGTGTTTGATGGTACCGTGTAGAGGAATAATCTCTCTGTGTCTGACCCCGGGTGTGTGTGATTGGACGGTGAGGATTGAGATTCACTCTGTGTCTGACCCTGGGACTGTTTGATGGTACCGTGTAGAGGAATAATCACTGTGGGTCTGACCCCGGCAGAGTGTGATAGGACAGTGTTGAAGGAGATTCACCCTGTGTCTGACACCGGGAGAGTGTGATGGTACCGTGTAGAGGAATAATCACTCTGTGTCTGACCACGGAAGAGTTTGATGAGACCTTGTAGAGGAATAATGACTCTGTGTCTCACACCGGGATTGTTTGATGAGACCGTGTGGAGTAATAATCTCTGTGTGTCTGACCCCGGGAGTGTTTGACTGTACCGTGTAGAGGAATAATCTCTCTGTGTCTGACCCCGGGAGTGTGTGATGGGACGGTGTGGAGGGAGATTCACTCTGTGTCTGACCCCGGGAGTGTTTGATGGGACCGTGTAGAGGAATAATCCCACTGTGTCTGACCCTGGGAGTGTGTGATGGGACGGTGTGGAGGGAGATTCACTCTGTGTCTGACCCCGGGAGAGTGTGATGGGCGGTGTAGAGGAATAATCACTCTGTGGCTGACCCCGGGAGTGTTTGATGGGACCGGGTAGAGGAATAATCTCTCTGTGTCTGACCCGGGGAGTGTTTGATGGTACCGTGTAGATCAATAATCACTCTGTGTCTGACCCCGGGAGTGTGTGATGGGACGGTGTGGAGGGAGATTCACCCTGATTCTGACCCCGGGAGTGTTTGATGGAACCGTGTAGAGGAATAATCACTCTATGTTTGACCACGGGAGTGTGTGATGCGTCGGTGTAGAGTATTAATCACTCTGTGTCTGACCACGGGAGTGTGTGATGGGACGGTGTGGAGGGAGATTCTGTCTATGTCTGACCCCGGGAGTGTTTGATGGGACCGTGTAGAGGAATAATCACACTGTGTCTGACCACGGGAGTGTGTGATGGGACGGTGTGGAGGGAGATTCACTCTGTGTCTGACCCCGGGAGTGTTTGATGGGACCGTGTAGAGGAATAATCACTCAGTGTCTGACCACGGGAGTGTGTGATGGGACGGTGTGGACGGAGATTCAGTCTGTGTCTGACCCCGGGAGAGTTTGATGTGGCCGTGTAGAGGAATAATCACTCTGTGTCTGACCACGGGAGTGTTTGATGGTACCGTGTAGAGGAATAATCTCTCTGTGTCTGACCCCGGGAGTGTTTGATGGTACCGTGTAGAGGAATAATCTCTCTGTGTCTGACCCCGGGAGTGTTTGATGGTACCGTGTAGAGGAATAATCTCTCTGTGTCTGACCCCGGGTGTGTGTGATTGGACGGTGAGGATTGAGATTCACTCTGTGTCTGACCCCGGGAGTGTTTGATGGGTCCGTGTAGAGGAATAATCTCTCTGTATCTGACCCGGGAGTGTTTGATGGGTCCGTGTAGATGAATAATCTCTCTGTATCTGACCCGGGAGTGTTTGATTGTACCGTGTAGAGGAATAATAACTGTTTCTTACCCCGGGAGTGTGTGATGGGACGGTGTGAGGGAGATTCACTCTGCGTCTGACCCCGGGAGTTTTTGATGGGACCGCGTAGAGGAATAATAACTGTGTCTGACCTTGGGCGTGTTTGATGGTACTGTAGAGGAATATTCACTCTGTGTCTGACCCCGGGAGAGTGTGATGGGCGGTGTAGAGGAATAATCACTCTGTGGCTGACCCCGGGAGTGTTTGATGGGACCGGGTAGAGGAATAATCTCTCTGTGTCTGACCCGGGGAGTGTTTGATGGTACCGTGTAGATCAATAATCACTCTGTGTCTGACCCCGGGAGTGTGCGATGGGACGGTGTGGTGGGAGATTCAACCTGATTCTGACCCCGGGAGTGTTTGATGGAACCGTGTAGAGGTATAATCACTCTATGTTTGACCACGGGAGTGTGTGATGCGTCGGTGTAGAGTATTAATCACTCTGTGTCTGACCACGGGAGTGTGTGATGGGACGGTGTGGAGGGAGATTCTGTCTATGTCTGACCCGGGAGTGTTTGATGGGACCGTGTAGAGGAATAATCACACAGTGTCTGACCACGGGAGTGTGTGATGGGACGGTGTGGAGGGAGATTCACTCTGTGTCTGACCCCGGGAGTGTTTGATGGGACTGTGTAGAGGAATAATCACTCTGTGGCTGACCCCGGGAGTGTTTGATGGGACCGGGTAGAGGAATAATCTCTCTGTGTCTGACCCCGGGAGTGTGTGATGGGACGGTGTGGAGGGAGATTCAACCTGATTCTGACCCCGGGAGTGTTTGATGGAACCGTGTAGACGTATAATCACTCTATGTTTGACCACGGGAGTGTGTGATGCGTCGGTGTGGAGGGAGATTCACTCTGTGACTGACCCTGGGAGAGTGTGATGGGTGGTGTAGAGGGATAATCACTCTGCGGCTGACACCGGGAGTGTTTGATTGGACCGTGTAGAGGAATAATCACTCTGTGTCTGACCCCGGAATTGTATGATGGGACTGTGTGGAGGGAGATTCAGTCTGTGTCTGACCCCGGGAGAGTTTGATGGGGCCGTGTAGAGGAATAATCACTCTGTGTCTGACCCCGGGAGTGTTTGATGGTACCGTGTAGAGGAATAATATCTCTGTGTCTGACCCCGGGAGTGTTTGATGTTACCGTGTAGAGGAATAATCTCTCTGTGTCTGACCCCGGGTGTGTGTGATTGGACGGTGAGGATTGAGATTCACTCTGTGTCTGACCCCGGGAGTGTTTGATGGGTCCGTGTAGAGGAATAATCTCTCTGTATCTGACCCGGGAGTGTTTGATGGGACCTTGTTGAGGAATAATCACTCTGTGTCTTACCCCGGGAGTGTGTGATGGGATGGTGTGAGGGAGATTCACTCTGCGTCTGACCCCGGGAGTTTTTGATGGGACCGCGTAGAGGAATAATAACTGTGTCTGACCCTGGGAGTGTTTGATGGTACCGTGTAGAGGAATAATCACTCTGTGTCTGACCACCGGGATCGTTTGATGGGACCGTGTAGAGGAATAATCACTCTGTGTCTGAACCCGGGAGAGTTTGATGGGGCCGCGTAGAGGAATAATGACTCTGTTTCTGACCCCGGGAATGTTTGATGGGACCGTGTAGAGGAATCATCACTCTGTGTCTGACCCCGGGAGTGTGTGATGGGACGCCGTAGTGGGTGATTCACTCGGTGTCTGACCCTGGGAGTGTTTGATGGTACCGTGTAGAGGAATTATCACTGTGGGTCTGACCCCGGCAGAGTGTGATAGGACAGTGTTGAAGGAGATTCACCCTGTGTCGGACACCGGGAGAGTGTGATGGTACCGTGTAGAGGAATAATCACTCTGTGTCTGACCACGGAAGAGTTTGATGAGACCTTGTAGAGGAATAATGACTCTGTGTCTGACACAGGGATTGTTTGATGGGACCGTGTAGAGTAATAATCTCTCTGTGTCTGACCCCGGGAGTGTTTGACGGTACCGTGTAGAGGAATAATCTCTCTGTGTCTGACCCCGGGAGTGTGTGATGGGACGGTGTGGAGGGAGACTCACTCTGTGTCTGACCCCGGGAGTGTTTGATGGGACCGTGTAGAGGAATAATCCCACTGTGTCTGACCCTGGGAGTGTGTGATGGGACGGTGTGCAGGGAGATTTACTCTGTGTCTGACCCCGGGAGAGTGTGATGGGCGGTGTAGAGGAATAATCACTCTGTGGCTGACCCCGGGAGTGTTTGATGGGACCGGGTAGAGAAATAATCTCTCTGTGTCTGACCCGGGGAGTGTTTGATGGTACCGTGTAGATCAATAATCACTCTGTGTCTGACCCCGGGAGTGTTTGATGGGACGGTGTGGAGGGAGATTCACCCTGATTCTGACCCCGGGAGTGTTTGATGGAACCGTGTAGAGGAATAATCACTCTATGTTTGACCACGGGAGTGTGTGATGCGTCGGTGTAGAGTATTAATCACTCTGTGTCTGACAACGGGAGTGTGTGATGGGACGGTGTGGAGGGAGATTCTGTCTATGTCTGACCCCGGGAGTGTTTGATGGGACCGTGTAGAGGAATAATCACACTGTGTCTGACCACGGGAGTGTGTGATGGGACGGTGTGGAGGGAGATTCACTCTGTGTCTGACCCCTGGAGAGTTTGATGTGGCCGTGTAGAGGAATAATCACTCTGTGTCTGAACCCGGGAGTGTTTGATGGTACCGTGTAGAGGAATAATCTCTCTGTGTCTGACCCCGGGAGTGTTTGATGGTACCGTGTAGAGGAATAATCTCTCTGTATCTGACCCGGGAGTGTTTGATGGGTCCGTGTAGATGAATAATCTCTCTGTATCTGACCCGGGAGTGTTTGATGGGACCTTGTAGAGGAATATTCACTCTGTGTCTTACCCCGGGAGTGTGTGATGGGACGGTGTGGAGGGAGATTCACCCTGATTCTGACCCCGGGAGTGTTTGTTGGAACCGTTTAGAGGAATAATCACTCTATGTTTGACCACGGGAGTGTGTGATGCGTCGGTGTAGAGTATTAATCACTCTGTGTCTGACCACGGGAGTGTGTGATGGGACGGTGTGGAGGGAGATTCTGTCTATGTCTGACCCCGGGAGTGTTTGATGGGACCGTGTAGAGGAATAATCACACTGTGTCTGACCACGGGAGTGTGTGATGGGACGGTGTGGAGGGAGATTCACTCTGTGTCTGACCCCGGGAGTGTTTGATGGGACCGTGTAGAGGAATAATCACTCTGTGTCTGACCACGGGAGTGTGTGATGGGACGGTGTGGACGGAGATTCAGTCTGTGTCTGACCCCGGGAGAGTTTGATGTGGCCGTGTAGAGGAATAATCACTCTGTGTCTGACCCCGGGAGTGTTTGATGGTACCGTGTAGAGGAATAATCTCTATGTGTCTGACCCCGGGAGTGTATGATGGTACCGTGTAGAGGAATAATCTCTCTGTGTCTGACCCCGGGAGTGTTTGATGGTACCGTGTAGAGGAATAATCTCTCTGTGTCTGACCCCGGGTGTGTGTGATTGGACGGTGATGATTGAGATTCACTCTGTGTCTGACCCCGGGAGTGTTTGATGGGTCCGTGTAGAGGAATAATCTCTCTGTATCTGACCCGGGAGTGTTTGATGGGTCCGTGTAGATGAATAATCTCTCTGTATCTGACCCGGGATTGTTTGATGGTACCGTGTAGAGGAATAAACTCTCTGTGTCTGACCCCGGGAGTGTGTGATGGGACGGTGTGAATTGAGATTCACTCTGTGTCTGTCCCCGATAGTGTTTGATGGGACCTTGTAGAGGAATAATCAATCTGTGTCTTACCCCGGGAGTGTGTGATGGGACGGTGTGAGGGAGATTCACTCTGCGTCTGACCCCGGGAGTTTTTGATGGGACCGCGTAGAGGAATAATAACTGTGTCTGACCCTGGGAGTGTTTGATGGTACCGTGTAGAGGAATAATCACTCTGTGTCTGACCACCGGGATCGTTTGATGGGACCGTGTAGAGGTTTAATCACTCTGTGTCTGAACCCGGGAGAGTTTGATGGGGCCGCGTAGAGGAATAATGACTCTGTTTCTGACCCCGGGAATGTTTGATGGGACCGTGTAGAGGAATCATCACTCTGTGTCTGACCCCGGGAGTGTGTGATGGGACGCCGTAGTGGGTGATTCACTCTGTGTCTGACCCTGGGACTGTTTGATGGTACCGTGTAGAGGAATAATCACTGTGGGTCTGACCCCGGCAGAGTGTGATAGGACAGTGTTGAAGGAGATTCACCCTGTGTCGGACACCGGGAGAGTGTGATGGTACCGTGTAGAGGAATAATCACTCTGTGTCTGACCACGGAAGAGTTTGATGAGACCTTGTAGAGGAATAATGACTCTGTGTCTGACACCGGGATTCTTTGATGGGACCGTGTGGAGTAATAATCTCTCTGTGTCTGACCCCGGGAGTGTTTGACTGTACCGTGTAGAGGAATAATCTCTCTGTGTCTGACCCCGGGAGTGTGTGATGGGACGGTGTGGAGGGAGATTCACTTTGTGTCTGACCCCGGGAGTGTTTGATGGGACCGTGTAGAGGAATAATCCCACTGTGTCTGACCCTGGGAGTGTGTGATGGGACGGTGTGGAGGGAGATTCACTCTGTGTCTGACCCCGGGAGAGTGTGATGGGCGGTGTAGAGGAATAATCACTCTGTGGCTGACCCCGGGAGTGTTTGATGGGACCGGGTAGAGGAATAATCTCTCTGTGTCTGACCCGGGGAGTGTTTGCTGGTACCGTGTAGATCAATAATCACTCTGTGTCTGACCCCGGGAGTGTGTGATGGGACGGTGTGGAGGGAGATTCACCCTGATTCTGACCCCGGGAGTGTTTGATGGAACAGTGTAGAGGAATAATCACTCTATGTTTGACCACGGGAGTGTGTGATGAGTCGGTGTAGAGTATTAATCACTCTGTGTCTGACCACGGGAGTGTGTGATGGGACGGTGTGGAGGGAGATTCTGTCTATGTCTGACCCCGGGAGTGTTTGATGGGACCGTGTAGAGGAATAATCACACTGTGTCTGACCACGGGAGTGTGTGATGGGACGGTGTGGAGGGAGATTCACTCTGTGTCTGACCCCGGGAGTGTTTGATGGGACCGTGTAGAGGAATAATCACTCAGTGTCTGACCACGGGAGTGTGTGATGGGACGGTGTGGACGGAGATTCAGTCTGTGTCTGACCCCGGGAGAGTTTGATGTGGCCGTGTAGAGGAATAATCACTCTGTGTCTGACCACGGGAGTGTTTGATGGTACCGTGTAGAGGAATAATCTCTCTGTGTCTGACCCCGGGAGTGTTTGATGGTACCGTGTAGAGGAATAAACTCTCTGTGTATGACCCCGGGAGTGATTGATGGTACCGTGTAGAGGAATAATCTCTCTGTGTCTGACCCCGGGTGTGTGTGATTGGACGGTGAGGATTGAGATTCACTCTGTGTCTGACCCCGGGAGTGTTTGATGGGTCCGTGTAGAGGAATAATTTCTCTGTATCTGACCCGGGAGTGTTTGATGGGTCCGTGTAGATGAATAATCTCTCTGTATCTGACCCGGGAGTGTTTGATGGTACCGTGTAGAGGAATAAACTCTCTGTGTCTGACCCCGGGAGTGTTTGATGGGACCTGGTAATGGAATAATTACTCTATTTCTAACCCCCGGAGTGTTTGATGGGACCGTGTAGAGGAATAATCACTCTGTGTCTGACCACGGAAGAGTCTGATGTGACCTTGTAGAGGAATAATGACTCCGTGTCTGACCCCCGGGAGCGTTTGATGTGACCGTGTAGAGGAATAAACTCTCTGTGTCTGACCCCGGGAGTGTGTGATGGGACGGTGTGAATTGAGATTCACTCTGTGTCTGTCCCCGGTAGTGTTTGATGGGACCGCGTAGAGGAATAATAACTGTTTCTTACCCCGGGAGTGTGTGATGGGACGGTGTGAGGGAGATTCACTCTGCGTCTGACCCCGGGAGTTTTTGATGGGACCGCGTAGAGGAATAATAACTGTGTCTGACCTTGGGCGTGTTTGATGGTACTGTAGAGGAATATTCACTCTTTGTCTGACCCCGGGAGAGTGTGATGGGCGGTGTAGAGGAATAATCACTCTGTGGCTGACCCCGGGAGTGTTTGATGGGACCGGGTAGAGGAATAATCTCTCTGTGTCTGACCCGGGGAGTGTTTGATGGTACCGTGTAGATCAATAATCACTCTGTGTCTGACCCCGGGAGTGTGTGATGGGACGGTGTGGAGGGAGATTCAACCTGATTCTGACCCCGGGAGTGTTTGATGGAACCGTGTAGAGGTATAATCACTCTATGTTTGACCACGGGAGTGTGTGATGCGTCGGTGTAGAGTATTAATCACTCTGTGTCTGACCACGGGAGTGTGTGATGGGACGGTGTGGAGGGAGATTCTGTCTATGTCTGACCCGGGAGTGTTTGATGGGACCGTGTAGAGGAATAATCACACAGTGTCTGACCACGGGAGTGTGTGATGGGACGGTGTGGAGGGAGATTCACTCTGTGTCTGACCCCGGGAGTGTTTGATGGGACTGTGTAGAGGAATAATCCCTCTGTGTCTGACCACGGGAGTGTGTGATGGGACGGTGTGAAGGGAGATTCACTCTGTGACTGACCCTGGGAGAGTGTGATGGGTGGTGTAGAGGGATAATCACTCTGCGGCTGACACCGGGAGTGTTTGATGGTACCGTGTAGATCAATAATCACTCTGTGTCTGACCCCGGGAGTGTGTGATGCGACGGTGTGGAGGGAGATTCACCCTGATTCTGACCCCGGGAGTGTTTGATGGAACCGTGTAGAGGAATAATCACTCTATGTTTGACCACGGGAGTGTGTGATGCGTCGGTGTAGAGTATTAATCACTCTGTGTCTGACCACGGGAGTGTGTGATGGGACGGTGTGGAGGGAGATTCTGTCTATGTCTGACCCCGGGAGTGTTTGATGGGACCGTGTAGAGGAATAATCACACTGTGTCTGACCACGGGAGTGTGTGATGGGACGGTGTGGAGGGAGATTCACTCTGTGTCTGACCCCGGGAGTGTTTGATGGGACCGTGTAGAGGAATAATCACTCAGTGTCTGACCACGGGAGTGTGTGATGGGACGGTGTGGACGGAGATTCAGTCTGTGTCTGACCCCGGGAGAGTTTGATGTGGCCGTTTAGAGGAATAATCACTCTGTGTCTGACCACGGGAGTGTTTGATGGTACCGTGTAGAGGAATAATCTCTCTGTGTCTGACCCCGGGAGTGTTTGATGGTACCGTGTAGAGGAATAATCTCTCTGTGTCTGACCCCGGGAGTGTTTGATGGTACCGTGTAGAGGAATAATCTCTCTGTGTCTGACCCCGGGTGTGTGTGATTGGACGGTGAGGATTGAGATTCACTCTGTGTCTGACCCCGGGAGTGTTTGATGGGTCCGTGTAGAGGAATAATCTCTCTGTATCTGACCCGGGAGTGTTTGATGGGTCCGTGTAGATGAATAATCTCTCTGTATCTGACCCGGGAGTGTTTGATGGTACCGTGTAGAGGAATAAACTCTCTGTGTCTGACCCCGGGAGTGTGTGATGGGACGGTGTGAATTGAGATTCACTCTGTGTCTGTCCCCGGTAGTGTTTGATGGGACCGCGTAGAGGAATAATAACTGTTTCTTACCCCGGGAGTGTGTGATGGGACGGTGTGAGGGAGATTCACTCTGCGTCTGACCCCGGGAGTTTTTGATGGGACCGCGTAGAGGAATAATAACTGTGTCTGACCTTGGGCGTGTTTGATGGTACTGTAGAGGAATATTCACTCTGTGTCTGACCCCGGGAGAGTGTGATGGGCGGTGTAGAGGAATAATCACTCTGTGGCTGACCGCGGGAGTGTTTGATGGGACCGGGTAGAGGAATAATCTCTCTGTGTCTGACCCGGGGAGTGTTTGATGGTACCGTGTAGATCAATAATCACTCTGTGTCTGACCCCGGGAGTGTGTGATGGGACGGTGTGGAGGGAGATTCAACCTGATTCTGACCCCGGGAGTGTTTGATGGAACCGTGTAGAGGTATAATCACTCTATGTTTGACCACGGGAGTGTGTGATGCGTCGGTGTAGAGTATTAATCACTCTGTGTCTGACCACGGGAGTGTGTGATGGGACGGTGTGGAGGGAGATTCTGTCTATGTCTGACCCGGGAGTGTTTGATGGGACCGTGTAGAGGAATAATCACACAGTGTCTGACCACGGGAGTGTGTGATGGGACGGTGTGGAGGGAGATTCACTCTGTGTCTGACCCCGGGAGTGTTTGATGGGACTGTGTAGAGGAATAATCCCTCTGTGTCTGACCACGGGAGTGTGTGATGGGACGGTGTGGAGGGAGAT
This sequence comes from Hypanus sabinus, assembly GCF_030144855.1. NCBI lineage: Eukaryota > Metazoa > Chordata > Chondrichthyes > Myliobatiformes > Dasyatidae > Hypanus > Hypanus sabinus. The sequence continues at coordinate 109,555 of NW_026779062.1, read as the reverse complement.
TCACTCTGTGACTGACCCTGGGAGAGTGTGATGGGTGGTGTAGAGGGATAATCACTCTGCGGCTGACACCGGGAGTGTTTGATTGGACCGTGTAGAGGAATAATCACTCTGTGTCTGACCCCGGAATTGTATGATGGGACTGTGTGGAGGGAGATTCAGTCTGTGTCTGACCCCGGGAGAGTTTGATGGGGCCGTGTAGAGGAATAATCACTCTGTGTCTGACCCCGGGAGTGTTTGATGGTACCGTGTAGAGGAATAATATCTCTGTGTCTGACCCCGGGAGTGTTTGATGTTACCGTGTAGAGGAATAATCTCTCTGTGTCTGACCCCGGGTGTGTGTGATTGGACGGTGAGGATTGAGATTCACTCTGTGTCTGACCCCGGGAGTGTTTGATGGGTCCGTGTAGAGGAATAATCTCTCTGTATCTGACCCGGGAGTGTTTGATGGGACCTTGTTGAGGAATAATCACTCTGTGTCTTACCCCGGGAGTGTGTGATGGGACGGTGTGAGGGAGATTCACTCTGCGTCTGACCCCGGGAGTTTTTGATGGGACCGCGAAGAGGAATAATAACTGTGTCTGACCCTGGGAGTGTTTGATGGTACCGTGTAGAGGAATAATCACTCTGTGTCTGACCACCGGGATCGTTTGATGGGACCGTGTAGAGGAATAATCACTCTGTGTCTGAACCCGGGAGAGTTTGATGGGGCCGCGTAGAGGAATAATGACTCTGTTTCTGACCCCGGAATGTTTGATGGGACCGTGTAGAGGAATCATCACTCTGTGTCTGACCCCGGGAGTGTGTGATGGGACGCCGTAGTGGGTGATTCACTCGGTGTCTGACCCTGGGAGTGTTTGATGGTACCGTGTAGAGGAATTATCACTGTGGGTCTGACCCCGGCAGAGTGTGATAGGACAGTGTTGAAGGAGATTCACCCTGTGTCGGACACCGGGAGAGTGTGATGGTACCGTGTAGAGGAATAATCACTCTGTGTCTGACCACGGAAGAGTTTGATGAGACCTTGTAGAGGAATAATGACTCTGTGTCTGACACAGGGATTGTTTGATGGGACCGTGTAGAGTAATAATCTCTCTGTGTCTGACCCCGGGAGTGTTTGACGGTACCGTGTAGAGGAATAATCTCTCTGTGTCTGACCCCGGGAGTGTGTGATGGGACGGTGTGGAGGGAGACTCACTCTGTGTCTGACCCCGGGAGTGTTTGATGGGACCGTGTAGAGGAATAATCCCACTGTGTCTGACCCTGGGAGTGTGTGATGGGACGGTGTGGAGGGAGATTTACTCTGTGTCTGACCCCGGGAGAGTGTGATGGGCGGTGTAGAGGAATAATCACTCTGTGGCTGACCCCGGGAGTGTTTGATGGGACCGGGTAGAGAAATAATCTCTCTGTGTCTGACCCGGGGAGTGTTTGATAGTACCGTGTAGATCAATAATCACTCTGTGTCTGACCCCGGGAGTGTGTGATGGGACGCTGTGGAGGGAGATTCACCCTGATTCTGACCCCGGGAGTGTTTGATGGAACCGTGTAGAGGAATAATCACTCTATGTTTGACCACGGGAGTGTGTGATGCGTCGGTGTAGAGTATTAATCACTCTGTGTCTGACCACGGGAGTGTGTGATGGGACGGTGTGGAGGGAGATTCTGTCTATGTCTGACCCCAGGAGTGTTTGATGGGACCGTGTAGAGGAATAATCACACTGTGTCTGACCACGGGAGTGTGTGATGGGACGGTGTGGAGGGAGATTCACTCTGTGACTGACCCCTGGAGAGTTTGATGTGGCCGTGTAGAGGAATAATCACTCTGTGTCTGAACCCGGGAGTGTTTGATGGTACCGTGTAGAGGAATAATCTCTCTGTGTCTGACCCCGGGAGTGTTTGATGGTACCGTGTAGAGGAATAATCTCTCTGTATCTGACCCGGGAGTGTTTGATGGGTCCGTGTAGATGAATAATCTCTCTGTATCTGACCCGGGAGTGTTTGATGGTACCGTGTAGAGGAATAAACTCTCTGTGTCTGACCCCGGGAGTGTGCGATGGGACGGTGTGAATTGAGATTCACTCTGTGTCTGTCCCCGGTAGTGTTTGATGGGACCTTGAAGAGGAATATTCACTCTGTGTCTTACCCCGGGAGTGTGTGATGGAACGGTGTGGAGGGAGATTCACCCTGATTCTGACCCCGGGAGTGTTTGTTGGAACCGTTTAGAGGAATAATCACTCTATGTTTGACCACGGGAGTGTGTGATGCGTCGGTGTAGAGTATTAATCACTCTGTGTCTGACCACGGGAGTGTTTGATGGGACCGTGTAGAGGAATAATCACACTGTGTCTGACCACGGGAGTGTGTGATGGGACGGTGTGGAGGGAGATTCACTCTGTGTCTGACCCCGGGAGTGTTTGATGGGACCGTGTAGAGGAATAATCACTCTGTGTCTGACCACGGGAGTGTGTGATGGGACGGTGTGGACGGAGATTCAGTCTGTGTCTGACCCCGGGAGAGTTTGATGTGGCCGTGTAGAGGAATAATCACTCTGTGTCTGACCCCGGGAGTGTTTGATGGTACCGTGTAGAGGAATAATCTCTATGTGTCTGACCCCGGGAGTGTATGATGGTACCGTGTAGAGGAATAATCTCTCTGTGTCTGACCCCGGGAGTGTTTGATGGTACCGTGTAGAGGAATAATCTCTCTGTGTCTGACCCCGGGTGTGTGTGATTGGACGGTGTGGATTGAGATTCACTCTGTGTCTGACCCCGGGAGTGTTTGATGGGTCCGTGTAGAGGAATAATCTCTCTGTATCTGACCCGGGAGTGTTTGATGGGTCCGTGTAGATGAATAATCTCTCTGTATCTGACCCGGGATTGTTTGATGGTACCGTGTAGAGGAATAAACTCTCTGTGTCTGACCCCGGGAGTGTGTGATGGGACGGTGTGAATTGAGATTCACTCTGTGTCTGTCCCCGGTAGTGTTTGATGGGACCTTGTAGAGGAATAATCAATCTGTGTCTTACCCCGGGAGTGTGTGATGGGACGGTGTGAGGGAGATTCACTCTGCGTCTGACCCCGGGAGTTTTTGATGGGACCGCGCAGAGGAATAATAACTGTGTCTGACCCTGGGAGTGTTTGATGGTACCGTGTAGAGGAATAATCACTCTGTGTCTGACCACCGGGATCGTTTGATGGGACCGTGTAGAGGAATAATCACTCTGTGTCTGAACCCGGGAGAGTTTGATGGGGCCGCGTAGAGGAATAATGACTCTGTTTCTGACCCCGGGAATGTTTGATGGGACCGTGTAGAGGAATCATCACTCTGTGTCTGACCCCGGGAGTGTGTGATGGGACGCCGTAGTGGGTGATTCACTCTGTGTCTGACCCTGGGACTGTTTGATGGTACCGTGTAGAGGAATAATCACTGTGGGTCTGACACCGGCAGAGTGTGATAGGACAGTGTTGAAGGAGATTCACCCTGTGTCTGACACCGGGAGAGTGTGATGGTACCGTGTAGAGGAATAATCACTCTGTGTCTGACCACGGAAGAGTTTGATGAGACCTTGTAGAGGAATAATGACTCTGTGTCTGACACCGGGATTGTTTGATGGGACCGTGTAGAGTAATAATCTCTCTGTGTCTGACCCCGGGAGTGTTTGACGGTACCGTGTAGAGGAATGATCTCTCTGTGTCTGACCCCGGGAGTGTGTGATGGGACGGTGTGGAGGGAGATTCACTCTGTGTCTGACCCCGGGAGTGTTTGATGGGACCGTGTAGATGAATAATCTCTCTGTATCTGACCCGGGAGTGTTTGATGGTACCGTGTAGAGGAATAAACTCTCTGTGTCTGACCCCGGGAGTGTGTGATGGGACGGTGTGAATTGAGATTCACTCTGTGTCTGTCCCCGGTAGTGTTTGATGGGACCTTGTAGAGGAATAATCACTCTGTGTCTTACCCCGGGAGTGTGTGATGGGACGGTGTGGAGGGAGATTCACCCTGATTCTGACCCCGGGAGTGTTTGTTGGAACCGTGTAGAGGAATAATCACTCTATGTTTGACCACGGGAGTGTGTGATGCGTCGGTGTAGAGTATTAATCACTCTGTGTCTGACCACGGGAGTGTGTGATGGGACGGTGTGGAGGGAGATTCTGTCTATGTCTGACCCCGGGAGTGTTTGATGGGACCGTGTAGAGGAATAATCACACTGTGTCTGACCACGGGAGTGTGTGATGGGACGGTGTGGAGGGAGATTCACTCTGTGTCTGACCCCGGGAGTGTTTGATGGGACCGTGTAGAGGAATAATCACTCTGTGTCTGACCACGGGAGTGTGTGATGAGACGGTGTGGACGGAGATTCAGTCTGTGTCTGACCCCGGGAGAGTTTGATGTGGCCGTGTAGAGGAATAATCACTGTGTCTGACCCCGGGAGTGTTTGATGGTACCGTGTAGAGGAATAATCTCTCTGTGTCTGACACCGGGAGAGTGTGTTGGTACCGTGTAGAGGAATAATCACTCTGTGTCTGAACACGGAAGAGTTTGATGAGACCTTGTAGAGGAATAATGACTCTGTGTCTGACACCGGGATTGTTTGATGGGACCGTGTAGAGTAATAATCTCTCTGTGTCTGACCCCGGGAGTGTTTGACGGTACCGTGTAGAGGAATAATCTCTCTGTGTCTGACCCCGGGAGTGTGAGATGGGACGTTGTGGAGGGAGATTCACTCTGTGTCTGACCCCGGGAGTGTTTGATGGGACCGTGTAGAGGAATAATCCCACTGTGTCTGACCCTGGGAGTGTGTGATGGGACTGTGTGGAGGGAGATTCACACTGTGTCTGACCCCCGGAGTGTTTGATGGAACCATGTAGAGGAATAATCCCTCTGTGTCTGACCCTGGGAGTGTGTGATGGGACTGTGTGGAGGGAGATTCACCCTGTGTCTGACCCCGGGAGTGTTTGATGGAACCATGTAGAGGAATAATCACTCTGTGTTTGACCACGGGAGTGTGTGATGGGACGGTGTGGAGGGAGATTCAGTCTGTGTCTGACCCCGGGAGTGTTTGATGGGACCGTGTAGAGGAATAATCTCTCTGTGTCTGACCCCGGGAGTGTGTGACTGTAGAGGGATAATCACTCTGCGGCTGACCCCGGGATTGTTTGATTGGACCGTGTAGAGGAATAATCACTTTGTGTCTGAACCCGGGATTGTATGATGGGACGGTGTGGAGGGAGATTCAGTCTGTGTCTGATCCAGGGAGAGTTTGATGGGGCCGTGTAGAGGAAGAATCACTCTGTGTCTGACCACGGAAGTGTTTGATGTGACCTTGTAGAGGGATAATGACTCTGTGTCTGACACCGGGAGTGTTTGATGGGACCGTGTAGAGGAATAATCTCTCTGTGTCTGACCCCGGGTGTGTGTGATTGGATGCTGAGGATTGAGATTCACTCTGTGTCTGACCCCGGGAGTGTTTGATGGGTCCGTGTTGAGGAATAATCTCTCTGTGTCTGACCCCGGGAGTGTTTGATGGTACCGTGTAGAGGAATAAACTCTCTGTGTCTGACCCCGGGAGTGTGTGATGGGACGGTGTGAATTGAGATTCACTCTGTGTCTGTTCCCGGTAGTGTTTGATGGGACCTTGTAGAGGAATAATCACTCTGTGTCTTACCCCGGGAGAGTGTGATGGGACTGTGTGAGGGAGATTCACTCTGCGTCTGACCCCGGGAGTTTTTGATGGGACCGCGTAGAGTAATAATCACTCTGTGTCTGAACCCGGGAGAGTTTGATGGGGCCGCGTAGAGGAATAATCACTCTGTTTCTGACCCCGGGAATGTTTGATGGGACCGTGTAGAGGAATCATCACTCTGTGTCTGACCCCGGGAGTGTGTGATGGGACGGCGTAGAGGGAGATTCACTCTGTGTCTGACCCCGGGACTGTTTGATGGGACCGTGTAGCGGAATAATCACTGCGTGTCTGACACCGGGATTGTTTGATGGGATCGTGTAGAGGAATAATCTCTCTGCGTCTGACCCCGGGAGTGTTTGATGGTACCGTGTAGAGGAATAATCACTCTGTGTCTGACCACGGAGGAGTTTGATGTGACCTTGTAGAGGAATAATGACTCTGTGTCTGACACCGGGATTGTTTAATGGGACCGTGTAGAGTAATAATCTCTCTGTGTCTGACCCCGGGAGTGTTTGACGGTACCGTGTAGAGGAATAATCTCTCTGTATCTGACCCCGGGAGTGTGTGATGGGACGGTGAGGAGGGAGATTCACTCTGTGTCTGACCCCGGGAGTGTTTGATGGAACCATGTAGAGGAATAATCCCTCTGTGTCTGACCCTGGGAGTGTGTGATGGGACTGTGTGGAGGGAGATTCACCCTGTGTCTGACCCCGGGAGTGTTTGATGGAACCATGTAGAGGAATAATCACTCTGTGTTTGACCACGGGAGTGTGTGATGGGACGGTGTGGAGGGAGATTCAGTCTGTGTCTGACCCCGGGAGTGTTTGATGGGACCGTGTAGAGGAATAATCTCTCTGTGTCTGACCCCGGGAGTGTGTGATGGGACGGTGTGGAGGGAGATTCACCCTGATTCTGACCCCGGGAGTGTTTGATGGAACCGGGTAGAGGAATAATCACTCTGTGTTTGACCACGGGAGTGTGTGATGCGTCGGTGTAGAGTATTAATCACTCTGTGTCTGACCACGGGAGTGTGTGATGGGACGGTGTGGAGGGAGATTCAGTCTATGTCTGACCCCGGGAGTGTTTGATGGGACCGTGTAGAGGAATAATCACACTGTGTCTGACCACGGGAGTGTGTGATGGGACGGTGTGGAGGGAGATTCACACTGTGTCTGACCCCGGCAGTGTTTGACGGGAACGTGTAGAGGAATAATCACTCTGTGTCTGACCACGGGAGTGTGAGATGGGACGGTGTGGAGGGAGATTCACTCTGTGTCTGACCCCGGGAGAGTGTGATGGGCGGTGTAGAGGGATAATCACTCTGCGGCTGACCCCGGGATTGTTTGATTGGACCGTGTAGAGGAATAATCACTTTGTGTCTGACCCCGGGATTGTATGATGGGACGGTGTGGAGGGAGATTCAGTCTGTGTCTGATCCCGGGAGAGTTTGATGGGGCCGTGTAGAGGAAGAATCACTCTGTGTCTGACCACGGAAGTGTTTGATGTGACCTTGTAGAGGGATAATAACTCTGTGTCTGACACCGGGAGTGTTTGATGGGACCGTGTAGAGGAATAATCTCTCTGTGTCTGACCCCGGGAGTGTTTGATTGTACCGTGTAGAGGAATAATCTCTCTGTGTCTGACCCCGGGTGTGTGTGATTGGACGCTGAGGATTGAGATTCACTCTGTGTCTGACCCCGGGAGTGTTTGATGGGTCCGTGTAGAGGAATAATCTATCTGTGTCTGACCCCGGGAGTGTTTGATGGTACCGTGTAGAGGAATAAACTCTCTGTGTCTGACCCCGGGAGTGTGTGATGGGACGGTGTGAATTGAGATTCACTCTGTGTCTGTCCCCGGTAGTGTTTGATGGGACCTTGTAGAGGAATAATCACTCTGTGTCTTACCCCGGGAGTGTGTGATGGGACGGTGTGAGGGAGATTCACTCTGCGTCTGACCCCGGGAGTTTTTGATGGGACCGCGTAGAGTAATAATCACTCTGTGTCTGACCACCGGGATCGTTTGATGGGACCGTGTAGAGGAATAAACACTCTGTGTCTGAACCCGGGAGAGTTTGATGGGGCCGCGTAGAGGAAAAATCACTCTGTTTCTGACCCCGGGAATGTTTGATGGGACCGTGTAGAGGAATCATCACTCTGTGTCTGACCCCGGGAGTGTGTGATGGGACGGCGTAGAGGGAGATTCACTCTGTGTCTGACCCCGGGACTGTTTGATGGGACCGTGTAGCGGAATAATCACTGTGTGTCTGACCCCGGCCGAGTGTGATGGGACAGTGTTGAAAGAGATTTACCCTGTGTCTGACACCGGGAGAGTGTGATGGTACCGTGTAGAGGAATAATCACTCTGTGTCTGACCACGGAAGTGTTTGATGAGACCTTGTAGAGGAATAATGACTCTGTGTCTGACACCGGGATTGTTTGATGGGATCGTGTAGAGGAATAATCTCTCTGTGTCTGACCCCGGGAGTGTTTGATGGTACCGTGTAGAGGAATAATCACTGTGGGTCTGACACCGGCAGAGTGTGATAGGACAGTGTTGAAGGAGATTCACCCTGTGTCTGACACCGGGAGAGTGTGTTGGTACCGTGTAGAGGAATAATCACTCTGTGTCTGACCACGGAAGAGTTTGATGAGACCTTGTAGAAGAATAATGACTCTGTGTCTGACACCGGGATTGTTTGATGGGACCGTGTAGAGTAATAATCTCTCTGTGTCTGACCCCGGGAGTGTTTGACGGTACCGTGTAGAGGAATAATCTCTCTGTGTCTGACCCCGGGAGTGTGTGATGGGACGGTGTGGAGGGAGATTCACTCTGTGTCTGACCCCGGGAGTGTTTGATGGGACCGTGTAGAGGAATATTCCCACTGTGTCTGACCCTGGGAGTGTGTGATGGGTCTGTGTGGAGGGAGATTCACCCTGTGTCTGACCCCGGGAGGGTTTGATGGAACCATGTAGAGGAATAATCACTCTGTGTTTGACCACGGGAGTGTGTGATGGGACGGTGTGGAGGGATAATCCCACTGTGTCTGACCCGGGGAGTGAGTGATGGGACTGTGTGGAGGGAGATTCACACTGTGTCTGACCCCGGGAGTGTTTGATGGAACCATGTAGAGGAATAATCACTCTGTGTTTGACCACGGGAGTGTGTGATGGGACGGTGTGGAGGGAGATTCAGTCTGTGTCTGACCCCGGGAGTGTTTGATGGGACCGTGTAGAGGAATAATCTCTCTGTGTCTGACCCCGGGAGTGTGTGACTGTAGAGGGATAATCACTCTGCGGCTGACCCCGGGATTGTTTGATTGGACCGTGTAGAGGAATAATCACTTTGTGTCTGAACCCGGGATTGTATGATGGGACGGTGTGGAGGGAGATTCAGTCTGTGTCTGATCCAGGGAGAGTTTGATGGGGCCGTGTAGAGGAAGAATCACTCTGTGTCTGACCACGGAAGTGTTTGATGTGACCTTGTAGAGGGATAATGACTCTGTGTCTGACACCGGGAGTGTTTGATGGGACCGTGTAGAGGAATAATCTCTCTGTGTCTGACCCCGGGTGTGTGTGATTGGATGCTGAGGATTGAGATTCACTCTGTGTCTGACCCCGGGAGTGTTTGATGGGTCCGTGTTGAGGAATAATCTCTCTGTGTCTGACCCCGGGAGTGTTTGATGGTACCGTGTAGAGGAATAAACTCTCTGTGTCTGACCCCGGGAGTGTGTGATGGGACGGTGTGAATTGAGATTCACTCTGTGTCTGTTCCCGGTAGTGTTTGATGGGACCTTGTAGAGGAATAATCACTCTGTGTCTTACCCCGGGAGAGTGTGATGGGACTGTGTGAGGGAGATTCACTCTGCGTCTGACCCCGGGAGTTTTTGATGGGACCGCGTAGAGTAATAATCACTCTGTGTCTGAACCCGGGAGAGTTTGATGGGGCCGCGTAGAGGAATAATCACTCTGTTTCTGACCCCGGGAATGTTTGATGGGACCGTGTAGAGGAATCATCACTCTGTGTCTGACCCCGGGAGTGTGTGATGGGACGGCGTAGAGGGAGATTCACTCTGTGTCTGACCCCGGGACTGTTTGATGGGACCGTGTAGCGGAATAATCACTGCGTGTCTGACACCGGGATTGTTTGATGGGATCGTGTAGAGGAATAATCTCTCTGCGTCTGACCCCGGGAGTGTTTGATGGTACCGTGTAGAGGAATAATCACTCTGTGTCTGACCACGGAGGAGTTTGATGTGACCTTGTAGAGGAATAATGACTCTGTGTCTGACACCGGGATTGTTTAATGGGACCGTGTAGAGTAATAATCTCTCTGTGTCTGACCCCGGGAGTGTTTGACGGTACCGTGTAGAGGAATAATCTCTCTGTATCTGACCCCGGGAGTGTGTGATGGGACGGTGAGGAGGGAGATTCACTCTGTGTCTGACCCCGGGAGTGTTTGATGGAACCATGTAGAGGAATAATCCCTCTGTGTCTGACCCTGGGAGTGTGTGATGGGACTGTGTGGAGGGAGATTCACCCTGTGTCTGACCCCGGGAGTGTTTGATGGAACCATGTAGAGGAATAATCACTCTGTGTTTGACCACGGGAGTGTGTGATGGGACGGTGTGGAGGGAGATTCAGTCTGTGTCTGACCCCGGGAGTGTTTGATGGGACCGTGTAGAGGAATAATCTCTCTGTGTCTGACCCCGGGAGTGTGTGATGGGACAGTGTGGAGGGAGATTCACCCTGATTCTGACACCGGGAGTGTTTGATGGAACCGGGTAGAGGAATAATCACTCTGTGTTTGACCACGGGAGTGTGTGATGCGTCGGTGTAGAGTATTAATCACTCTGTGTCTGACCACGGGAGTGTGTGATGGGACGGTGTGGAGGGAGATTCAGTCTATGTCTGACCCCGGGAGTGTTTGATGGGACCGTGTAGAGGAATAATCACACTGTGTCTGACCACGGGAGTGTGTGATGGGACGGTGTGGAGGGAGATTCACACTGTGTCTGACCCCGGCAGTGTTTGACGGGAACGTGTAGAGGAATAATCACTCTGTGTCTGACCACGGGAGTGTGAGATGGGACGGTGTGGAGGGAGATTCACTCTGTGTCTGACCCCGGGAGAGTGTGATGGGCGGTGTAGAGGGATAATCACTCTGCGGCTGACCCCGGGATTGTTTGATTGGACCGTGTAGAGGAATAATCACTTTGTGTCTGACCCCGGGATTGTATGATGGGACGGTGTGGAGGGAGATTCAGTCTGTGTCTGATCCCGGGAGAGTTTGATGGGGCCGTGTAGAGGAAGAATCACTCTGTGTCTGACCACGGAAGTGTTTGATGTGACCTTGTAGAGGGATAATAACTCTGTGTCTGACACCGGGAGTGTTTGATGGGACCGTGTAGAGGAATAATCTCTCTGTGTCTGACCCCGGGAGTGTTTGATTGTACCGTGTAGAGGAATAATCTCTCTGTGTCTGACCCCGGGTGTGTGTGATTGGACGCTGAGGATTGAGATTCACTCTGTGTCTGACCCCGGGAGTGTTTGATGGGTCCGTGTAGAGGAATAATCTATCTGTGTCTGACCCCGGGAGTGTTTGATGGTACCGTGTAGAGGAATAAACTCTCTGTGTCTGACCCCGGGAGTGTGTGATGGGACGGTGTGAATTGAGATTCACTCTGTGTCTGTCCCCGGTAGTGTTTGATGGGACCTTGTAGAGGAATAATCACTCTGTGTCTTACCCCGGGAGTGTGTGATGGGACGGTGTGAGGGAGATTCACTCTGCGTCTGACCCCGGGAGTTTTTGATGGGACCGCGTAGAGTAATAATCACTCTGTGTCTGACCACCGGGATCGTTTGATGGGACCGTGTAGAGGAATAAACACTCTGTGTCTGAACCCGGGAGAGTTTGATGGGGCCGCGTAGAGGAAAAATCACTCTGTTTCTGACCCCGGGAATGTTTGATGGGACCGTGTAGAGGAATCATCACTCTGTGTCTGACCCCGGGAGTGTGTGATGGGACGGCGTAGAGGGAGATTCACTCTGTGTCTGACCCCGGGACTGTTTGATGGGACCGTGTAGCGGAATAATCACTGTGTGTCTGACCCCGGCCGAGTGTGATGGGACAGTGTTGAAAGAGATTTACCCTGTGTCTGACACCGGGAGAGTGTGATGGTACCGTGTAGAGGAATAATCACTCTGTGTCTGACCACGGAAGTGTTTGATGAGACCTTGTAGAGGAATAATGACTCTGTGTCTGACACCGGGATTGTTTGATGGGATCGTGTAGAGGAATAATCTCTCTGTGTCTGACCCCGGGAGTGTTTGATGGTACCGTGTAGAGGAATAATCACTGTGGGTCTGACACCGGCAGAGTGTGATAGGACAGTGTTGAAGGAGATTCACCCTGTGTCTGACACCGGGAGAGTGTGTTGGTACCGTGTAGAGGAATAATCACTCTGTGTCTGACCACGGAAGAGTTTGATGAGACCTTGTAGAAGAATAATGACTCTGTGTCTGACACCGGGATTGTTTGATGGGACCGTGTAGAGTAATAATCTCTCTGTGTCTGACCCCGGGAGTGTTTGACGGTACCGTGTAGAGGAATAATCTCTCTGTGTCTGACCCCGGGAGTGTGTGATGGGACGGTGTGGAGGGAGATTCACTCTGTGTCTGACCCCGGGAGTGTTTGATGGGACCGTGTAGAGGAATATTCCCACTGTGTCTGACCCTGGGAGTGTGTGATGGGTCTGTGTGGAGGGAGATTCACCCTGTGTCTGACCCCGGGAGGGTTTGATGGAACCATGTAGAGGAATAATCACTCTGTGTTTGACCACGGGAGTGTGTGATGGGACGGTGTGGAGGGATAATCCCACTGTGTCTGACCCTGGGAGTGAGTGATGGGACTGTGTGGAGGGAGATTCACACTGTGTCTGACCCCGGGAGTGTTTGATGGAACCATGTAGAGGAATAATCCCTCTGTGTCTGACCCTGGGAGTGTGTGATGGGACTGTGTGGAGGGAGATTCACCCTGTGTCTGACCCCGGGAGTGTTAGATGGAACCATGTAGAGGAATAATCACTCTGTGTTTGACCACGGGAGTGTGTGATGGGACGGTGTGGAGGGAGATTCAGTCTGTGTCTGACCCCGGGAGTGTTTGATGGGACCGTGTAGAGGAATAATCTCTCTGTGTCTGACCCCGGGACTGTTTGATGGGACCGTGTAGCGGAATAATCACTGTGTGTCTGACCCTGGCAGAGTGTGATGGGACAGTGTTGAAGGAGATTCACCCTGTGTCTGACACCGGGAGAGTGTGATGGTACCGTGTAGAGGAATAATCACTCTGTGTCTGACCACGGAAGAGTTTGATGAGACCTTGTAGAGGAATAATGACTCTGTGTCTGACACCGGGATTGTTTGATGGGATCGTGTAGAGGAATAATCTCTCTGTGTCTGACCCCGGGAGTGTTTGATGGTACCGTGTAGAGGAATAATCACTGTGGGTCTGACACCGGCAGAGTGTGATAGGACAGTGTTGAAGGAGATTCACCCTGTGTCTGACACCGGGAGAGTGTGATGGTACCGTGTAGAGGAATAATCACTCTGTGTCTGACCACGGAAGAGTTTGATGAGACCTTGTAGAAGAATAATGACTCTGTGTCTGACACCGGGATTGTTTGATGGGACCGTGTAGAGTAATAATCTCTCTGTGTCTGACCCCGGGAGTGTTTGACGGTACCGTGTAGAGGAATAATCTCTCTGTGTCTGACCCCGGGAGTGTGTGATGGGACGGTGTGGAGGGAGATTCACTCTGTGTCTGACCCCGGGAGTGTTTGATGGGACCGTGTAGAGGAATAATCCCACTGTGATCTGACCCTGGGAGTGTGTGATGGGACTGTGTGGAGGGAGATTCACCCTGTGTCTGACCCCGGGAGTGTTTGATGGAACCATGTAGAGGAATAATCACTCTGTGTTTGACCACGGGAGTGTGTGATGGGACGGTGTGGAGGGATAATCCCTCTGTGTCTGACCCTGGGAGTGTGTGATGGGACTGTTTGGAGGGAGATTCACACTGTGTCTGACCCCGGGAGTGTTTGATGGAACCATGTAGAGGAATAATCCTTCTGTGTCTGACCCTGGGAGTGTGTGATGGGACTGTGTGGAGGGAGATTCACCCTGTGTCTGACCCCGGGAGTGTTAGATGGAACCATGTAGAGGAATAATCACTCTGTGTTTGACCACGGGAGTGTGTGATGGGACGGTGTGGAGGGAGATTCAGTCTGTGTCTGACCCCGGGAGTGTTTGATGGGACCGTGTAGAGGAATAATCTCTCTGTGTCTGACCCCGGGACTGTTTGATGGGACCGTGTAGCGGAATAATCACTGTGTGTCTGACCCCGGCAGAGTGTGATGGGACAGTGTTGAAGGAGATTCACCCTGTGTCTGACACCGGGAGAGTGTGATGGTACCGTGTAGAGGAATAATCACTCTGTGTCTGACCACGGAAGAGTTTGATGAGACCTTGTAGAGGAATAATGACTCTGTGTCTGACACCGGGATTGTTTGATGGGATCGTGTAGAGGAATAATCTCTCTGTGTCTGACCCCGGGAGTGTTTGATGGTACCGTGTAGAGGAATAATCACTGTGGGTCTGACACCGGCAGAGTGTGATAGGACAGTGTTGAAGGAGATTCACCCTGTGTCTGACACCGGGAGAGTGTGATGGTACCGTGTAGAGGAATAATCACTCTGTGTCTGACCACGGAAGAGTTTGATGAGACCTTGTAGAAGAATAATGACTCTGTGTCTGACACCGGGATTGTTTGATGGGACCGTGTAGAGTAATAATCTCTCTGTGTCTGACCCCGGGAGTGTTTGACGGTACCGAGTAGAGGAATAATCTCTCTGTGTCTGACCCCGGGAGTGTGTGATGGGACGGTGTGGAGGGAGATTCACTCTGTGTCTGACCCCGGGAGTGTTTGATGGGACCGTGTAGAGGAATAATCCCACTGTGTCTGACCCTGGGAGTGTGTGATGGGACTGTGTGGAGGGAGATTCACCCTGTGTCTGACCCCGGGAGTGTTTGATGGAACCATGTAGAGGAATAATCACTCTGTGTTTGACCACGGGAGTGTGTGATGGGACGGTGTGGAGGGATAATCCCACTGTGTCTGACCCTGGGAGTGTGTGATGGGACTGTGTGGAGGGAGAGTCACACTGTGTCTGACCCCGGGAGTGTTTGATGGAACCATGTAGAGGAATATTCCCTCTGTGTCTGACCCTGGGAGTGTGTGATGGGACTGTGTGGAGGGAGATTCACCCTGTGTCTGACCCCGGGAGTGTTAGATGGAACCATGTAGAGGAATAATCACTCTGTGTTTGACCACGGGAGTGTGTGATGGGACGGTGTGGAGGGAGATTCAGTCTGTGTCTGACCCCGGGAGTGTTTGATGGGACCGTGTAGAGGAATAATCTCTCTGTGTCTGACCCCGGGACTGTTTGATGGGACCGTGTAGCGGAATAATCACTGTGTGTCTGACCCCGGCAGAGTGTGATGGGACAGTGTTGAAGGAGATTCACCCTGTGTCTGACACCGGGAGAGTGTGATGGTACCGTGTAGAGGAATAATCACTCTGTGTCTGACCACGGAAGAGTTTGATGAGACCTTGTAGAAGAATAATGACTCTGTGTCTGACACCGGGATTGTTTGATGGGACCGTGTAGAGTAATAATCTCTCTGTGTCTGACCCCGGGAGTGTTTGACGGTACCGTGTAGAGGAATAATCTCTCTGTGTCTGACCCCGGGAGTGTGTGATGGGACGGTGTGGAGGGAGATTCACTCTGTGTCTGACCCCGGGAGTGTTTGATGGGACCGTGTAGAGGAATAATCCCACTGTGTCTGACCCTGGGAGTGTGTGATGGGACTGTGTGGAGGGAGATTCACCCTATGTCTGACCCCGGGAGTGTTTGATGGAACCATGTAGAGGAATAATCACTCTGTGTTTGACCACGGGAGTGTGTGATGGGACGGTGTGGAGGGATAATCCCACTGTGTCTGACCCTGGGAGTGTGTGATGGGACTGTGTGGAGGGAGATTCACACTGTGTCTGACCCCGGGAGTGTTTGATGGAACCATGTAGAGGAATAATCCCTCTGTGTCTGACCCTGGGAGTGTGTGATGGGACTGTGTGGAGGAAGATTCACCCTGTGTCTGACCCCGGGAGTGTTAGATGGAACCATGTAGAGGAATAATCACTCTGTGTTTGACCACGGGAGTGTGTGATGGGACGGTGTGGAGGGAGATTCAGTCTGTGTCTGACCCCGGGAGTGTTTGATGGGACCGTGTAGAGGAATAATCTCTCTGTGTCTGACCCCGGGAGTGTGTGATGGGACGGTGTGGAGGGAGATTCACACTGATTCTGACCCCGGGAGTGTTTGATGGAACCGGGTAGAGGAATAATCACTCTGTGTTTGACCACGGGAGTGTGTGATGCGTCGGTGTAGAGTATTAATCACTCTGTGTCTGACCACGGGAGTGTGTGATGGGACGGTGTGGAGGGAGATTCAGTCTATGTCTGACCCCGGGAGTGTTTGATGGGACCGTGTAGAGGAATAATCACACTGTGTCTGACCACGGGAGTGTGTGATGGGACGGTGTGGAGGGAGATTCACTCTGTGTCTGACCCCGGCAGTGTTTGACGGGAACGTGTAGAGGAATAATCACTCTGTGTCTGACCACGGGAGTGTGTGATGGGACGGTGTGGAGGGAGATTCACTCTGTGTCTGACCCCGGGAGAGTGTGATGGGCGGTGTAGAGGGATAATCACTCTGCGGCTGACCCCGGGGTTGTTTGATTGGACCTTGTAGAGGAATAATCACTTTGTGCCTGACCCCTTGATTGTATGATGGGACGGTGTGGAGGGAGATTCAGTCTGTGTCTGACCCCGGGAGAGTTTGATGGGGCCGTGTAGAGGAAGAATCACTCTGTGTCTGACCACCGAATTGTTTGATGTGACCTTTTAGAGGGATAATGACTCTGTGTCTGACACCGGGAGTGTTTGATGGGACCGTGTAGAGGAATAATCTCTCTGTGTCTGACCCCGGGAGTGTTTGATGGTACCGTGTAGAGGAATAATCTCTCTGTGTCTGACCCCGGGTGTGTGTGATTGGACGCTGAGGATTGAGATTCACTCTGTGTCTGACCCCGGGAGTGATTGATGGGTCCGTGTAGAGGAATAATCTCTCTGTGTCTGACCCCGGGAGTGTTTGATGGTACCGTGTAGAGGAATAAACTCTCTGTGTCTGACCCCGGGAGTGTGTGATGGGACGGTGTGAATTGAGATTCACTCTGTGTCTGTCCCCGGTAGTGTTTGATGGGACCTTGTAGAGGAATAATCACTCTGTGTCTTACCCCGGGAGTGTGTGATGGGACGGTGTGAGGGAGATTCACTCTGCGTCTGACCCCGGGAGTTTTTGATGGGACCGCGTAGAGTAATAATCACTCTGTGTCTGACCACCGGGATCGTTTGATGGGACCGTGTAGAGGAATAATCACTCTGTGTCTGAACCCGGAAGAGTTTGATGGGGCCGCGTAGAGGAATAATGACTCTGTTTCTGACCCCGGGAATGTTTGATGGGACCGTGTAGAGGAATCATCACTCTGTGTCTGACCCCGGGAGTGTGTGATGGTACCGTGTAGAGGAATAATCTCTCTGTGTCTGACCCCGGGCGTGTTTGATGGTACCGTGTAGAGGAATAATCTCTCTGTGTCTGACCCCGGGAGTGTTTGATGGTACCGTGTAGAGGAATAATCTCTCTGTGTCTGACCCCGGGTGTGTGTGATTGGACGGTGAGGATTGAGATTCACTCTGTGTCTGACCCCGGGAGTGTTTGATGGGTCCGTGTAGAGGAATAATCTCTCTGTATCTGATCCGGGAGTGTTTGATGGGTCCGTGTAGATGAATAATCTCTCTGTATCTGACCCGGGAGTGTTTGATGGTACCGTGTAGAGGAATAAACTCTCTGTGTCTGACCCCGGGAGTGTGTGATGGGACGGTGTGGATATAAATTCACTCTGTGTCTGACCCCGGGAGTTTTTGATGGGACCGCGTAGAGGAATAATAACTGTGTCTGACCCTGGGAGTGTTTGATGGTACCGTGTAGAGGAATAATCACTCTGTGTCTGACCACCGGGATCGTTTGATGGGACCGTGTAGAGGAATAATCACTCTGTGTCTGAACCCGGGAGAGTTTGATGGGGCCGCGTAGAGGAACAATGACTCTGTTTCTGAACCCGGGAATGTTTGATGGGACCGTGTAGAGGAATAATCACACTGTGTCTGACCACGGGAGTGTGTGATGGGACGGTGTGGAGGGAGATTCACTCTGTGTCTGACCCCGGCAGTGTTTGACGGGAACGTGTAGAGGAATAATCACTCTGTGTCTGACCACGGGAGTGTGTGATGGGACGGTGTGGAGGGAGATTCACTCTGTGTCTGACCCCGGGAGAGTGTGATGGGCGGTGTAGAGGGATAATCACTCTGCGGCTGACCCCGGGGTTGTTTGATTGGACCTTGTAGAGGAATAATCACTTTGTGCCTGACCCCTTGATTGTATGATGGGACGGTGTGGAGGGAGATTCAGTCTGTGTCTGACCCCGGGAGAGTTTGATGGGGCCGTGTAGAGGAAGAATCACTCTGTGTCTGACCACCGAATTGTTTGATGTGACCTTTTAGAGGGATAATGACTCTGTGTCTGACACCGGGAGTGTTTGATGGGACCGTGTAGAGGAATAATCTCTCTGTGTCTGACCCCGGGAGTGTTTGATGGTACCGTGTAGAGGAATAATCTCTCTGTGTCTGACCCCGGGTGTGTGTGATTGGACGCTGAGGATTGAGATTCACTCTGTGTCTGACCCCGGGAGTGATTGATGGGTCCGTGTAGAGGAATAATCTCTCTGTGTCTGACCCCGGGAGTGTTTGATGGTACCGTGTAGAGGAATAAACTCTCTGTGTCTGACCCCGGGAGTGTGTGATGGGACGGTGTGAATTGAGATTCACTCTGTGTCTGTCCCCGGTAGTGTTTGATGGGACCTTGTAGAGGAATAATCACTCTGTGTCTTACCCCGGGAGTGTGTGATGGGACGGTGTGAGGGAGATTCACTCTGCGTCTGACCCCGGGAGTTTTTGATGGGACCGCGTAGAGTAATAATCACTCTGTGTCTGACCACCGGGATCGTTTGATGGGACCGTGTAGAGGAATAATCACTCTGTGTCTGAACCCGGAAGAGTTTGATGGGGCCGCGTAGAGGAATAATGACTCTGTTTCTGACCCCGGGAATGTTTGATGGGACCGTGTAGAGGAATCATCACTCTGTGTCTGACCCCGGGAGTGTGTGATGGTACCGTGTAGAGGAATAATCTCTCTGTGTCTGACCCCGGGAGTGTTTGATGGTACCGTGTAGAGGAACAATCTGTCTGTGTCTGACCCCGGGAGTGTTTGATGGTACCGTGTAGAGGAATAATCTCTCTGTGTCTGACCCCGGGAGTGTTTGATGGTACCGTGTAGAGGAATAATCTCTCTGTGTCTGACCCCGGGTGTGTGTGATTGGACGGTGAGGATTGAGATTCACTCTGTATCTGACCCCGGGAGTGTTTGATGGGTCCGTGTAGAGGAATAATCTCTCTGTATCTGACCCGGGAGTGTTTGATGGGTCCGTGTAGAGGAATAATCTCTCTGTGTCTGACCCCGGGAGTGTGTGATGGGACGGTGTGAATTGAGATTCACTCTGTGTCTGTCCCCGGTAGTGTTTGATGGGACCTTGTTGAGGAATAATCACTCTGTGTCTTACCCCGGGAGTGTGTGATGGGACGGTGTGAGGGAGATTCACTCTGCGTCTGACCCCGGGAGTTTTTGATGGGACCGCGTAGAGTAATAATCACTCTGTGTCTGACCACCGGGATCGGTTGATAGGACCGTGTAGAGGAATAATCACTCTGTGTCTGAACCCGGGAGAGTTTGATGGGGCCGCGTAGAGGAATAATCACTCCGTTTCTGACCCCGGGAATGTTTGATGGGACCGTGTAGCGGAATAATCACTGTGTGTCTGACCCCGGCAGAGTGTGATGGGACAGAGTTGAAGGAGATTCACCCTGTGTCTGACACCGGGAGAGTGTGATGGTACCGTGTAGAGGAATAATCACTCTGTGTCTGACACCGGGATTGTTTGATGGGTTCGTGTAGAGGAATAATCTCTCTGTGTCTGACCCCGGGAGTGTTTGATGGTACCGTGTAGAGGAATTATCTTTCTGTGTCTGACCCCGGGAGAGTGTGATGGGACGGTGAGGAGGAAGATTCACTCTGTGTCTGACCCCGGGAGAGTTTGATTGGACCGTGTAGAGGAATAACCCTCTGTGTCTGACCACGGGAGTGTGTGATGGGACGGTGTGGAGGGAGATTCACTCTGTGTCTGACCCCGGGAGAGTGTGATGGGCGGTGTAGAGGAATAATCACCCTGTGGCTGACCCCGGGAGTGTTTGATGGGACCGGGTAGAGGAATAATCTCTCTGTGTCTGACCCGGGGAGTGTTTGATGGTACCGTGTAGATCAATAATCACTCTGTGTCTGACCCCGGGAGTGTGTGATGGGACGGTGTGGAGGGAGATTCACCCTGATTCTGACCCCGGGAGTGTTTGATGGAACCGTGTAGAGGAATAATCACTCTGTGTTTGAACACGGGAGTGTGTGATGCGTCGGTGTAGAGTATTAATAACTCTGTGTCTGACCACGGGAGTGTGTGATGGGACGGTGTGGAGGGAGATTCACCCTGGTTCTGACCCCGGGAGTGTTTGATGGGACCGTGTAGATTAATAATCACTCTGTGTCTGACCACGGGAGTGTGTGATGGGACGGTGTGGAGGGAGATTCACTCTGTGACTGACCCTGGGAGAGTGTGATGGGTGGTGTAGGGGGATAATCACTCTGCGGCTGACCCCGGGAGTGTTTGATTGGACCGTGTAGAGGAATAATCACTCTGTGTCTGACCCCGGGAGTGTGTGATGGGACGGTGTGAATTGAGATTCACTCTGTGTCTGTCCCCGGTAGTGTTTGATGGGACCTTGTAGAGGAATAATCACTCTGTGTCTTACCCCGGGAGTGTGTGATGGGACGGTGTGAGGGAGATTCACTCTGCGTCTGACCCCGGGAGTTTTTGATGTGACCGCGTAGATGAATAATAACTGTGTCTGACCCTGGGAGTGTTTGATGGTACCGTGTAGAGGAATAATCACTCTGTGTCTGACCCCGGGATTGTATGATGGGACTGTGTGGAGGGAGATTCAGTCTGTGTCTGACCCCGGGAGAGTGTGATGGGTGGTGTAGAGGGATAATCACTCTGCGGCTGACCCCGGGACTGTTTGATTGGACCGTGAAGAGGAATAATCACTCTGTGTCTGACCCCGGGATTGTATGATGGGACTGTGTGGAGGGAGATTCAGTCTGTGTCTGACCCCGGGAGAGTTTGATGGGGCCGTGTAGAGGAATAATCACTCTGTGTCTGACCCCGGGAGTGTTTGATGGTACCGTGTAGAGGAATAATCTCTCTGTGTCTGACCCCGGGATTGTTTGTTGGTACCGTGTAGAGGAATAATCTCTCTGTGTCTGACCCCGGGTGTGTGTGATTGGACGGTGAGGATTGAGATTCACTCTGTGTCTGACCCCGGGAGTGCTTGATGGGTCCGTGTAGAGGAATAATCTCTCTGTATCTGACCCGGGAGTGTTTGATGGGTCCGTGTAGAGGAATAATCTCTCTGTATCTGACCCGGGAGTGTTTGATGGTACCGTGTAGAGGAATAAACTCTCTGTGTCTGACCCCGGGAGTGTGTGATGGGACGGTGTGAATTGAGATTCACTCTGTGTCTGTCCCCGGTAGTGTTTGATGGGACCTTGTTGAGGAATAATCACTCTGTGTCTTACCCCGGGAGTGTGTGATGGGACGGTGTGAGGGAGATTCACTCTGCGTCTGACCCCGGGAGTTTTTGATGGGACCGCGTAGAGGAATAATAACTGTGTCTGACCCTGGGAGTGTTTGATGGTACCGTGTAGAGGAATAATCACTCTGTGTATGACCACCGGGAGTGTGTGATGGGACGGTGTGAGGGAGATTCACTCTGCGTCTGACCCCGGGAGTTTTTGATGGGGCCGCGTAGAGGAATAATGACTCTGTTTCTGACCCCGGGAATGTTTGATGGGACCGTGTAGAGGAATAATCACTCTGTGTCTGACCACGGGAGTGTGTGATGGGACGGTGTGGAGGGAGATTCACTCTGTGTCTGACCCCGGGAGAGTGTGATGGGCGGTGTAGAGGAATAATCACTCTGTGGCTGACCCCGGGAGTGTTTGATGGGACCGGGTAGAGGAATAATCTCTCTGTGTCTGACCCGGGGAGTGTTTGATGGTACCGTGTAGATCAATAATCACTCTGTGTCTGACCCCGGGAGTGTGTGATGGGACGGTGTGGAGGGAGATTCACCCTGATTCTGACCCCGGGAGTGTTTGATGGAACCGTGTAGAGGAATAATCACTCTGTGTTTGAACACGGGAGTGTGTGATGCGTCGGTGTAGAGTATTAATAACTCTGTGTCTGACCACGGGAGTGTGTGATGGGACGGTGTGGAGGGAGATTCACCCTGGTTCTGACCCCGGGAGTGTTTGATGGGACCGTGTAGATTAATAATCACTCTGTGTCTGACCACGGGAGTGTGTGATGGGACGGTGTGGAGGGAGATTCACTCTGTGACTGACCCTGGGAGAGTGTGATGGGTGGTGTAGGGGGATAATCACTCTGCGGCTGACCCCGGGAGTGTTTGATTGGACCGTGTAGAGGAATAATCACTCTGTGTCTGACCCCGGGAGTGTGTGATGGGACGGTGTGAATTGAGATTCACTCTGTGTCTGTCCCCGGTAGTGTTTGATGGGACCTTGTAGAGGAATAATCACTCTGTGTCTTACCCCGGGAGTGTGTGATGGGACGGTGTGAGGGAGATTCACTCTGCGTCTGACCCCGGGAGTTTTTGATGTGACCGCGTAGATGAATAATAACTGTGTCTGACCCTGGGAGTGTTTGATGGTACCGTGTAGAGGAATAATCACTCTGTGTCTGACCCCGGGATTGTATGATGGGACTGTGTGGAGGGAGATTCAGTCTGTGTCTGACCCCGGGAGAGTGTGATGGGTGGTGTAGAGGGATAATCACTCTGCGGCTGACCCCGGGACTGTTTGATTGGACCGTGAAGAGGAATAATCACTCTGTGTCTGACCCCGGGATTGTATGATGGGACTGTGTGGAGGGAGATTCAGTCTGTGTCTGACCCCGGGAGAGTTTGATGGGGCCGTATAGAGGAATAATCACTCTGTGTCTGACCCCGGGAGTGTTTGATGGTACCGTGTAGAGGAATAATCTCTCTGTGTCTGACCCCGGGATTGTTTGTTGGTACCGTGTAGAGGAATAATCTCTCTGTGTCTGACCCCGGGTGTGTGTGATTGGACGGTGAGGATTGAGATTCACTCTGTGTCTGTCCCCGGTAGTGTTTGATGGGACCTTGTTGAGGAATAATCACTCTGTGTCTTACCCCGGGAGTGTGTGATGGGACGGTGTGAGGGAGATTCACTCTGCGTCTGACCCCGGGAGTTTTTGATGGGACCGCGTAGAGTAATAATCACTCTGTGTCTGACCACCGGGATCGGTTGATAGGACCGTGTAGAGGAATAATCACTCTGTGTCTGAACCCGGGAGAGTTTGATGGGGCCGCGTAGAGGAATAATCACTCCGTTTCTGACCCCGGGAATGTTTGATGGGACCGTGTAGCGGAATAATCACTGTGTGTCTGACCCCGGCAGAGTGTGATGGGACAGAGTTGAAGGAGATTCACCCTGTGTCTGACACCGGGAGAGTGTGATGGTACCGTGTAGAGGAATAATCACTCTGTGTCTGACACCGGGATTGTTTGATGGGTTCGTGTAGAGGAATAATCTCTCTGTGTCTGACCCCGGGAGTGTTTGATGGTACCGTGTAGAGGAATTATCTTTCTGTGTCTGACCCCGGGAGAGTGTGATGGGACGGTGAGGAGGAAGATTCACTCTGTGTCTGACCCCGGGAGAGTTTGATTGGACCGTGTAGAGGAATAACCCTCTGTGTCTGACCACGGGAGTGTGTGATGGGACGGTGTGGAGGGAGATTCACTCTGTGTCTGACCCCGGGAGAGTGTGATGGGCGGTGTAGAGGAATAATCACCCTGTGGCTGACCCCGGGAGTGTTTGATGGGACCGGGTAGAGGAATAATCTCTCTGTGTCTGACCCGGGGAGTGTTTGATGGTACCGTGTAGATCAATAATCACTCTGTGTCTGACCCCGGGAGTGTGTGATGGGACGGTGTGGAGGGAGATTCACCCTGATTCTGACCCCGGGAGTGTTTGATGGAACCGTGTAGAGGAATAATCACTCTGTGTTTGAACACGGGAGTGTGTGATGCGTCGGTGTAGAGTATTAATAACTCTGTGTCTGACCACGGGAGTGTGTGATGGGACGGTGTGGAGGGAGATTCACCCTGGTTCTGACCCCGGGAGTGTTTGATGGGACCGTGTAGATTAATAATCACTCTGTGTCTGACCACGGGAGTGTGTGATGGGACGGTGTGGAGGGAGATTCACTCTGTGACTGACCCTGGGAGAGTGTGATGGGTGGTGTAGGGGGATAATCACTCTGCGGCTGACCCCGGGAGTGTTTGATTGGACCGTGTAGAGGAATAATCACTCTGTGTCTGACCCCGGGAGTGTGTGATGGGACGGTGTGAATTGAGATTCACTCTGTGTCTGTCCCCGGTAGTGTTTGATGGGACCTTGTAGAGGAATAATCACTCTGTGTCTTACCCCGGGAGTGTGTGATGGGACGGTGTGAGGGAGATTCACTCTGCGTCTGACCCCGGGAGTTTTTGATGTGACCGCGTAGATGAATAATAACTGTGTCTGACCCTGGGAGTGTTTGATGGTACCGTGTAGAGGAATAATCACTCTGTGTCTGACCCCGGGATTGTATGATGGGACTGTGTGGAGGGAGATTCAGTCTGTGTCTGACCCCGGGAGAGTGTGATGGGTGGTGTAGAGGGATAATCACTCTGCGGCTGACCCCGGGACTGTTTGATTGGACCGTGAAGAGGAATAATCACTCTGTGTCTGACCCCGGGATTGTATGATGGGACTGTGTGGAGGGAGATTCAGTCTGTGTCTGACCCCGGGAGAGTTTGATGGGGCCGTGTAGAGGAATAATCACTCTGTGTCTGACCCCGGGAGTGTTTGATGGTACCGTGTAGAGGAATAATCTCTCTGTGTCTGACCCCGGGATTGTTTGTTGGTACCGTGTAGAGGAATAATCTCTCTGTGTCTGACCCCGGGTGTGTGTGATTGGACGGTGAGGATTGAGATTCACTCTGTGTCTGACCCCGGGAGTGCTTGATGGGTCCGTGTAGAGGAATAATCTCTCTGTATCTGACCCGGGAGTGTTTGATGGGTCCGTGTAGAGGAATAATCTCTCTGTATCTGACCCGGGAGTGTTTGATGGTACCGTGTAGAGGAATAAACTCTCTGTGTCTGACCCCGGGAGTGTGTGATGGGACGGTGTGAATTGAGATTCACTCTGTGTCTGTCCCCGGTAGTGTTTGATGGGACCTTGTTGAGGAATAATCACTCTGTGTCTTACCCCGGGAGTGTGTGATGGGACGGTGTGAGGGAGATTCACTCTGCGTCTGACCCCGGGAGTTTTTGATGGGACCGCGTAGAGGAATAATAACTGTGTCTGACCCTGGGAGTGTTTGATGGTACCGTGTAGAGGAATAATCACTCTGTGTATGACCACCGGGAGTGTGTGATGGGACGGTGTGAGGGAGATTCACTCTGCGTCTGACCCCGGGAGTTTTTGATGGGGCCGCGTAGAGGAATAATGACTCTGTTTCTGACCCCGGGAATGTTTGATGGGACCGTGTAGAGGAATAATCACTCTGTGTCTGACCACAGGAGTGTGTGATGGGACGGTGTGGAGGGAGATTCACTCTGTGTCTGACCCCGGGAGAGTGTGATGGGCGGTGTAGAGGAATAATCACTCTGTGGCTGACCCCGGGAGTGTTTGATGGGACCGGGTAGAGGAATAATCTCTCTGTGTCTGACCCGGGGAGTGTTTGATGGTACCGTGTAGATCAATAATCACTCTGTGTCTGACCCCGGGAGTGTGTGATGGGACGGTGTGGAGGGAGATTCACCCTGATTCTGACCCCGGGAGTGTTTGATGGAACCGTGTAGAGGAATAATCACTCTGTGTTTGAACACGGGAGTGTGTGATGCGTCGGTGTAGAGTATTAATAACTCTGTGTCTGACCACGGGAGTGTGTGATGGGACGGTGTGGAGGGAGATTCACCCTGGTTCTGACCCCGGGAGTGTTTGATGGGACCGTGTAGATTAATAATCACTCTGTGTCTGACCACGGGAGTGTGTGATGGGACGGTGTGGAGGGAGATTCACTCTGTGACTGACCCTGGGAGAGTGTGATGGGTGGTGTAGGGGGATAATCACTCTGCGGCTGACCCCGGGAGTGTTTGATTGGACCGTGTAGAGGAATAATCACTCTGTGTCTGACCCCGGGAGTGTGTGATGGGACGGTGTGAATTGAGATTCACTCTGTGTCTGTCCCCGGTAGTGTTTGATGGGACCTTGTAGAGGAATAATCACTCTGTGTCTTACCCCGGGAGTGTGTGATGGGACGGTGTGAGGGAGATTCACTCTGCGTCTGACCCCGGGAGTTTTTGATGTGACCGCGTAGATGAATAATAACTGTGTCTGACCCTGGGAGTGTTTGATGGTACCGTGTAGAGGAATAATCACTCTGTGTCTGACCCCGGGATTGTATGATGGGACTGTGTGGAGGGAGATTCAGTCTGTGTCTGACCCCGGGAGAGTGTGATGGGTGGTGTAGAGGGATAATCACTCTGCGGCTGACCCCGGGACTGTTTGATTGGACCGTGAAGAGGAATAATCACTCTGTGTCTGACCCCGGGATTGTATGATGGGACTGTGTGGAGGGAGATTCAGTCTGTGTCTGACCCCGGGAGAGTTTGATGGGGCCGTATAGAGGAATAATCACTCTGTGTCTGACCCCGGGAGTGTTTGATGGTACCGTGTAGAGGAATAATCTCTCTGTGTCTGACCCCGGGATTGTTTGTTGGTACCGTGTAGAGGAATAATCTCTCTGTGTCTGACCCCGGGTGTGTGTGATTGGACGGTGAGGATTGAGATTCACTCTGTGTCTGACCCCGGGAGTGCTTGATGGGTCCGTGTAGAGGAATAATCTCTCTGTATCTGACCCGGGAGTGTTTGATGGGTCCGTGTAGAGGAATAATCTCTCTGTATCTGACCCGGGAGTGTTTGATGGTACCGTGTAGAGGAATAAACTCTCTGTGTCTGACCCCGGGAGTGTGTGATGGGACGGTGTGAATTGAGATTCACTCTGTGTCTGTCCCCGGTAGTGTTTGATGGGACCTTGTTGAGGAATAATCACTCTGTGTCTTACCCCGGGAGTGTGTGATGGGACGGTGTGAGGGAGATTCACTCTGCGTCTGACCCCGGGAGTTTTTGATGGGACCGCGTAGAGGAATAATAACTGTGTCTGACCCTGGGAGTGTTTGATGGTACCGTGTAGAGGAATAATCACTCTGTGTATGACCACCGGGAGTGTGTGATGGGACGGTGTGAGGGAGATTCACTCTGCGTCTGACCCCGGGAGTTTTTGATGGGGCCGCGTAGAGGAATAATGACTCTGTTTCTGACCCCGGGAATGTTTGATGGGACCGTGTAGAGGAATAATCACTCTGTGTCTGACCACGGGAGTGTGTGATGGGACGGTGTGGAGGGAGATTCACTCTGTGTCTGACCCCGGGAGAGTGTGATGGGCGGTGTAGAGGAATAATCACTCTGTGGCTGACCCCGGGAGTGTTTGATGGGACCGGGTAGAGGAATAATCTCTCTGTGTCTGACCCGGGGAGTGTTTGATGGTACCGTGTAGATCAATAATCACTCTGTGTCTGACCCCGGGAGTGTGTGATGGGACGGTGTGGAGGGAGATTCACCCTGATTCTGACCCCGGGAGTGTTTGATGGAACCGTGTAGAGGAATAATCACTCTGTGTTTGAACACGGGAGTGTGTGATGCGTCGGTGTAGAGTATTAATAACTCTGTGTCTGACCACGGGAGTGTGTGATGGGACGGTGTGGAGGGAGATTCACCCTGGTTCTGACCCCGGGAGTGTTTGATGGGACCGTGTAGATTAATAATCACTCTGTGTCTGACCACGGGAGTGTGTGATGGGACGGTGTGGAGGGAGATTCACTCTGTGACTGACCCTGGGAGAGTGTGATGGGTGGTGTAGGGGGATAATCACTCTGCGGCTGACCCCGGGAGTGTTTGATTGGACCGTGTAGAGGAATAATCACTCTGTGTCTGACCCCGGGAGTGTGTGATGGGACGGTGTGAATTGAGATTCACTCTGTGTCTGTCCCCGGTAGTGTTTGATGGGACCTTGTAGAGGAATAATCACTCTGTGTCTTACCCCGGGAGTGTGTGATGGGACGGTGTGAGGGAGATTCACTCTGCGTCTGACCCCGGGAGTTTTTGATGTGACCGCGTAGATGAATAATAACTGTGTCTGACCCTGGGAGTGTTTGATGGTACCGTGTAGAGGAATAATCACTCTGTGTCTGACCCCGGGATTGTATGATGGGACTGTGTGGAGGGAGATTCAGTCTGTGTCTGACCCCGGGAGAGTGTGATGGGTGGTGTAGAGGGATAATCACTCTGCGGCTGACCCCGGGACTGTTTGATTGGACCGTGAAGAGGAATAATCACTCTGTGTCTGACCCCGGGATTGTATGATGGGACTGTGTGGAGGGAGATTCAGTCTGTGTCTGACCCCGGGAGAGTTTGATGGGGCCGTGTAGAGGAATAATCACTCTGTGTCTGACCCCGGGAGTGTTTGATGGTACCGTGTAGAGGAATAATCTCTCTGTGTCTGACCCCGGGATTGTTTGTTGGTACCGTGTAGAGGAATAATCTCTCTGTGTCTGACCCCGGGTGTGTGTGATTGGACGGTGAGGATTGAGATTCACTCTGTGTCTGACCCCGGGAGTGCTTGATGGGTCCGTGTAGAGGAATAATCTCTCTGTATCTGACCCGGGAGTGTTTGATGGGTCCGTGTAGAGGAATAATCTCTCTGTATCTGACCCGGGAGTGTTTGATGGTACCGTGTAGAGGAATAAACTCTCTGTGTCTGACCCCGGGAGTGTGTGATGGGACGGTGTGAATTGAGATTCACTCTGTGTCTGTCCCCGGTAGTGTTTGATGGGACCTTGTTGAGGAATAATCACTCTGTGTCTTACCCCGGGAGTGTGTGATGGGACGGTGTGAGGGAGATTCACTCTGCGTCTGACCCCGGGAGTTTTTGATGGGACCGCGTAGAGGAATAATAACTGTGTCTGACCCTGGGAGTGTTTGATGGTACCGTGTAGAGGAATAATCACTCTGTGTATGACCACCGGGATCGTTTGATGGGACCGTGTAGAGGAATAATCACTCTGTGTCTGAACCCGGGAGAGTTTGATGGGGCCGCGTAGAGGAATAATGACTGTTTCTGACCCCGGGAATGTTTGATGGGACCGTGTAGAGGAATCATCACTCTGTGTCTGACCCCGGGAGTGTGTGATGGGACGCCGTAGTGGGTGATTCACTCTGTGTCTGACCCTGGGACTGTTTGATGGTACCGTGTAGAGGAATAATCACTGTGGGTCTGACCCCGGCAGAGTGTGATAGGACAGTGTTGAAGGAGATTCACCCTGTGTCTGACACCGGGAGAGTGTGATGGTACCGTGTAGAAGAATAATCACTCTGTGTCTGACCACGGAAGAGTTTGATGAGACCTTGTAGAGGAATAATGACTCTGTGTCTGACACCGGGATTGTTTGATGGGACCGTGTAGAGTAATAATCTCTCTGTGTCTGACCCCGGGAGTGTTTGACGGTACCGTGTAGAGGAATAATCTCTCTGTGTCTGACCCCGGGAGTGTGTGATGGGACGGTGTGGAGGGAGATTCACTCTGTGTCTGACCCCGGTAGTGTTTGATGGGACCGTGTGGAGGAATAATCCCACTGTGTCTGACCCTGGGAGTGTGTGATGGGACTGTGTGGAGGGAGATTCACACTGTGTCTGACCCCGGGAGTGTTTGATGGGACCGTGTAGATTAATAATCACTCTGTGTCTGACCACGGGAGTGTGTGATGAGACGGTGTGGAGGGAGATTCACTCTGTGACTGTCCCTGGGAGAGTGTGATGGGTGGTGTAGGGGGATAATCACTCTGCGGCTGACCCCGGGAGTGTTTGATTGGACCGTGTAGAGGAATATTCACTCTGTGTCTGACCCCGGGAGTGTGTGATGGGACGGTGTGAATTGAGATTCACTCTGTGTCTGTCCCCGGTAGTGTTTGATGGGACCTTGTAGAGGAATAATCACTCTGTGTCTTACCCCGGGAGTGTGTGATGGGACGGTGTGAGGGAGATTCACTCTGCGTCTGACCCCGGGAGTTTTTGATGGGACCGCGTAGATGAATAATAACTGTGTCTGACCCTGGGAGTGTTTGATGGTACCGTGTAGAGGAATAATCACTCTGTGTCTGACCCCGGGATTGTATGATGGGACTGTGTGGAGGGAGATTCAGTCTGTGTCTGACCCCGGGAGAGTGTGATGGGTGGTGTAGAGGGATAATCACTCTGCGGCTGACCCCGGGAGTGTTTGATTGGACCGTGTAGAGGAATAATCACTCTGTGTCTGACCCCGGGATTGTATGATGGGACTGTGTGGAGGGAGATTCAGTCTGTGTCTGACCCCGGGAGAGTTTGATGGGGCCGTGTAGAGGAATAATCACTGTGTGTCTGACCCCGGCAGAGTGTGATGGGACAGAGTTGAAGGAGATTCACCCTGTGTCTGACACCGGGAGAGTGTGATGGTACCGTGTAGAGGAATAATCACTCTGTGTCTGACACCGGGATTGTTTGATGGGTTCGTGTAGAAGAATAATCTCTCTGTGTCTGACCCCGGGAGTGTTTGATGGTACCGTGTAGAGGAATTATCTTTCTGTGTCTGACCCCGGGAGAGTGTGATGGGACGGTGAGGAGGAAGATTCACTCTGTGTCTGACCCCGGGAGAGTTTGATTGGACCGTGTAGAGGAATAACCCTCTGTGTCTGACCACGGGAGTGTGTGATGGGACGGTGTGGAGGGAGATTCACTCTGTGTCTGACCCCGGGAGAGTGTGATGGGCGGTGTAGAGGAATAATCACCCTGTGGCTGACCCCGGGAGTGTTTGATGGGACCGGGTAGAGGAATAATCTCTCTGTGTCTGACCCGGGGAGTGTTTGATGGTACCGTGTAGATCAATAATCACTCTGTGTCTGACCCCGGGAGTGTGTGATGGGACGGTGTGGAGGGAGATTCACCCTGATTCTGACCCCGGGAGTGTTTGATGGAACCGTGTAGAGGAATAATCACTCTGTGTTTGAACACGGGAGTGTGTGATGCGTCGGTGTAGAGTATTAATAACTCTGTGTCTGACCACGGGAGTGTGTGATGGGACGGTGTGGAGGGAGATTCACCCTGGTTCTGACCCCGGGAGTGTTTGATGGGACCGTGTAGATTAATAATCACTCTGTGTCTGACCACGGGAGTGTGTGATGGGACGGTGTGGAGGGAGATTCACTCTGTGACTGACCCTGGGAGAGTGTGATGGGTGGTGTAGGGGGATAATCACTCTGCGGCTGACCCCGGGAGTGTTTGATTGGACCGTGTAGAGGAATAATCACTCTGTGTCTGACCCCGGGAGTGTGTGATGGGACGGTGTGAATTGAGATTCACTCTGTGTCTGTCCCCGGTAGTGTTTGATGGGACCTTGTAGAGGAATAATCACTCTGTGTCTTACCCCGGGAGTGTGTGATGGGACGGTGTGAGGGAGATTCACTCTGCGTCTGACCCCGGGAGTTTTTGATGTGACCGCGTAGATGAATAATAACTGTGTCTGACCCTGGGAGTGTTTGATGGTACCGTGTAGAGGAATAATCACTCTGTGTCTGACCCCGGGATTGTATGATGGGACTGTGTGGAGGGAGATTCAGTCTGTGTCTGACCCCGGGAGAGTGTGATGGGTGGTGTAGAGGGATAATCACTCTGCGGCTGACCCCGGGACTGTTTGATTGGACCGTGAAGAGGAATAATCACTCTGTGTCTGACCCCGGGATTGTATGATGGGACTGTGTGGAGGGAGATTCAGTCTGTGTCTGACCCCGGGAGAGTTTGATGGGGCCGTGTAGAGGAATAATCACTCTGTGTCTGACCCCGGGAGTGTTTGATGGTACCGTGTAGAGGAATAATCTCTCTGTGTCTGACCCCGGGATTGTTTGTTGGTACCGTGTAGAGGAATAATCTCTCTGTGTCTGACCCCGGGTGTGTGTGATTGGACGGTGAGGATTGAGATTCACTCTGTGTCTGACCCCGGGAGTGCTTGATGGGTCCGTGTAGAGGAATAATCTCTCTGTATCTGACCCGGGAGTGTTTGATGGGTCCGTGTAGAGGAATAATCTCTCTGTATCTGACCCGGGAGTGTTTGATGGTACCGTGTAGAGGAATAAACTCTCTGTGTCTGACCCCGGGAGTGTGTGATGGGACGGTGTGAATTGAGATTCACTCTGTGTCTGTCCCCGGTAGTGTTTGATGGGACCTTGTTGAGGAATAATCACTCTGTGTCTTACCCCGGGAGTGTGTGATGGGACGGTGTGAGGGAGATTCACTCTGCGTCTGACCCCGGGAGTTTTTGATGGGACCGCGTAGAGGAATAATAACTGTGTCTGACCCTGGGAGTGTTTGATGGTACCGTGTAGAGGAATAATCACTCTGTGTATGACCACCGGGAGTGTGTGATGGGACGGTGTGAGGGAGATTCACTCTGCGTCTGACCCCGGGAGTTTTTGATGGGGCCGCGTAGAGGAATAATGACTCTGTTTCTGACCCCGGGAATGTTTGATGGGACCGTGTAGAGGAATAATCACTCTGTGTCTGACCACGGGAGTGTGTGATGGGACGGTGTGGAGGGAGATTCACTCTGTGTCTGACCCCGGGAGAGTGTGATGGGCGGTGTAGAGGAATAATCACTCTGTGGCTGACCCCGGGAGTGTTTGATGGGACCGGGTAGAGGAATAATCTCTCTGTGTCTGACCCGGGGAGTGTTTGATGGTACCGTGTAGATCAATAATCACTCTGTGTCTGACCCCGGGAGTGTGTGATGGGACGGTGTGGAGGGAGATTCACCCTGATTCTGACCCCGGGAGTGTTTGATGGAACCGTGTAGAGGAATAATCACTCTGTGTTTGAACACGGGAGTGTGTGATGCGTCGGTGTAGAGTATTAATAACTCTGTGTCTGACCACGGGAGTGTGTGATGGGACGGTGTGGAGGGAGATTCACCCTGGTTCTGACCCCGGGAGTGTTTGATGGGACCGTGTAGATTAATAATCACTCTGTGTCTGACCACGGGAGTGTGTGATGGGACGGTGTGGAGGGAGATTCACTCTGTGACTGACCCTGGGAGAGTGTGATGGGTGGTGTAGGGGGATAATCACTCTGCGGCTGACCCCGGGAGTGTTTGATTGGACCGTGTAGAGGAATAATCACTCTGTGTCTGACCCCGGGAGTGTGTGATGGGACGGTGTGAATTGAGATTCACTCTGTGTCTGTCCCCGGTAGTGTTTGATGGGACCTTGTAGAGGAATAATCACTCTGTGTCTTACCCCGGGAGTGTGTGATGGGACGGTGTGAGGGAGATTCACTCTGCGTCTGACCCCGGGAGTTTTTGATGTGACCGCGTAGATGAATAATAACTGTGTCTGACCCTGGGAGTGTTTGATGGTACCGTGTAGAGGAATAATCACTCTGTGTCTGACCCCGGGATTGTATGATGGGACTGTGTGGAGGGAGATTCAGTCTGTGTCTGACCCCGGGAGAGTGTGATGGGTGGTGTAGAGGGATAATCACTCTGCGGCTGACCCCGGGACTGTTTGATTGGACCGTGAAGAGGAATAATCACTCTGTGTCTGACCCCGGGATTGTATGATGGGACTGTGTGGAGGGAGATTCAGTCTGTGTCTGACCCCGGGAGAGTTTGATGGGGCCGTGTAGAGGAATAATCACTCTGTGTCTGACCCCGGGAGTGTTTGATGGTACCGTGTAGAGGAATAATCTCTCTGTGTCTGACCCCGGGATTGTTTGTTGGTACCGTGTAGAGGAATAATCTCTCTGTGTCTGACCCCGGGTGTGTGTGATTGGACGGTGAGGATTGAGATTCACTCTGTGTCTGACCCCGGGAGTGCTTGATGGGTCCGTGTAGAGGAATAATCTCTCTGTATCTGACCCGGGAGTGTTTGATGGGTCCGTGTAGAGGAATAATCTCTCTGTATCTGACCCGGGAGTGTTTGATGGTACCGTGTAGAGGAATAAACTCTCTGTGTCTGACCCCGGGAGTGTGTGATGGGACGGTGTGAATTGAGATTCACTCTGTGTCTGTCCCCGGTAGTGTTTGATGGGACCTTGTTGAGGAATAATCACTCTGTGTCTTACCCCGGGAGTGTGTGATGGGACGGTGTGAGGGAGATTCACTCTGCGTCTGACCCCGGGAGTTTTTGATGGGACCGCGTAGAGGAATAATAACTGTGTCTGACCCTGGGAGTGTTTGATGGTACCGTGTAGAGGAATAATCACTCTGTGTATGACCACCGGGATCGTTTGATGGGACCGTGTAGAGGAATAATCACTCTGTGTCTGAACCCGGGAGAGTTTGATGGGGCCGCGTAGAGGAATAATGACTCTGTTTCTGACCCCGGGAATGTTTGATGGGACCGTGTAGAGGAATCATCACTCTGTGTCTGACCCCGGGAGTGTGTGATGGGACGCCGTAGTGGGTGATTCACTCTGTGTCTGACCCTGGGACTGTTTGATGGTACCGTGTAGAGGAATAATCACTGTGGGTCTGACCCCGGCAGAGTGTGATAGGACAGTGTTGAAGGAGATTCACCCTGTGTCTGACACCGGGAGAGTGTGATGGTACCGTGTAGAAGAATAATCACTCTGTGTCTGACCACGGAAGAGTTTGATGAGACCTTGTAGAGGAATAATGACTCTGTGTCTGACACCGGGATTGTTTGATGGGACCGTGTAGAGTAATAATCTCTCTGTGTCTGACCCCGGGAGTGTTTGACGGTACCGTGTAGAGGAATAATCTCTCTGTGTCTGACCCCGGGAGTGTGTGATGGGACGGTGTGGAGGGAGATTCACTCTGTGTCTGACCCCGGTAGTGTTTGATGGGACCGTGTGGAGGAATAATCCCACTGTGTCTGACCCTGGGAGTGTGTGATGGGACTGTGTGGAGGGAGATTCACACTGTGTCTGACCCCGGGAGTGTTTGATGGGACCGTGTAGATTAATAATCACTCTGTGTCTGACCACGGGAGTGTGTGATGAGACGGTGTGGAGGGAGATTCACTCTGTGACTGTCCCTGGGAGAGTGTGATGGGTGGTGTAGGGGGATAATCACTCTGCGGCTGACCCCGGGAGTGTTTGATTGGACCGTGTAGAGGAATATTCACTCTGTGTCTGACCCCGGGAGTGTGTGATGGGACGGTGTGAATTGAGATTCACTCTGTGTCTGTCCCCGGTAGTGTTTGATGGGACCTTGTAGAGGAATAATCACTCTGTGTCTTACCCCGGGAGTGTGTGATGGGACGGTGTGAGGGAGATTCACTCTGCGTCTGACCCCGGGAGTTTTTGATGGGACCGCGTAGATGAATAATAACTGTGTCTGACCCTGGGAGTGTTTGATGGTACCGTGTAGAGGAATAATCACTCTGTGTCTGACCCCGGGATTGTATGATGGGACTGTGTGGAGGGAGATTCAGTCTGTGTCTGACCCCGGGAGAGTGTGATGGGTGGTGTAGAGGGATAATCACTCTGCGGCTGACCCCGGGAGTGTTTGTTTGGACCGTGTAGAGGAATAATCACTCTGTGTCTGACCCCGGGATTGTATGATGGGACTGTGTGGAGGGAGATTCAGTCTGTGTCTGACCCCGGGAGAGTTTGATGGGGCCGTGTAGAGGAATAATCACTTTGTGTCTGACCCCGGGAGTGTTTGATGGTACCGTGTAGAGGAATAATCTCTGTGTGTCTGACCCCGGGAGTGTTTGATGGTACCGTGTAGAGGAATAATCTCTCTGTGTCTGACCCCGGGAGTGTTTGTTGGTACCGTGTAGATGAATAATCTCTCTGTGTCTGACCCCGGGTGTGTGTGATTGGACGGTGAGGATTGAGATTCACTCTGTGTATGACCCCGGGAGTGTTTGATGGGTCCGTGTAGAGGAATAATCTCTCTGTATCTGACCCGGGAGTGTTTGATGGGTCCGTGTAGAGGAATAATCTCTCTGTATCTGACCCGGGAGTGTTTGATGGTACCGTGTAGAGGAATAAACTCTCTGTGTCTGAGCCCGGGAGTGTGTGATGGGACGGTGTGAATTGAGATTCACTCTGTGTCTGTCCCCGGTAGTGTTTGAAGGGACCTTGTTGAGGAATAATCACTCTGTGTCTTACCCCGGGAGTGTGTGATGGGACGGTGTGAGGGAGATTCACTCTGCGTCTGACCCCGGGAGTTTTTGATGGGACCGCGTAGAGGAATAATAACTGTGTCTGACCCTGGGTGTGTTTGATGGTACCGTGTAGAGGAATAATCACTCTGTGTATGACCACCGGGATCGTTTGATGGGACCGTGTAGAGGAATAATCACTCTGTGTCTGAACCCGGGAGAGTTTGATGGGGCCGCGTAGAGGGATAATGACTCTGTTTCTGACCCCGGGAATGTTTGATGGGACCGTGTAGAGGAATCATCACTCTGTGTCTGACCCCGGGAGTGTGTGATGGGACGCCGTAGTGGGTGATTCACTCTGTGTCTGACCCTGGGACTGTTTGATGGTACCGTGTAGAGGAATAATCACTGTGGGTCTGACCCCGGCAGAGTGTGATAGGACAGTGTTGAAGGAGATTCACCCTGTGTCTGAAACCGGGAGAGTGTGATGGTACCGTTTAGAGGAATAATCACTCTGTGTCTGACCAGGGAAGAGTTTGATGAGACCTTGTAGAGGAATAATGACTCTGTGTCTGACACCGGGATTGTTTGATTGGACCGTGTAGAGTAATAATCTCTCTGTGTCTGACCCCGGGAGTGTTTGACGGTACCGTGTAGAGGAATAATCTCTCTGTGTCTGACCCCGGGAGTGTGTGATGGGACGGTGTGGAGGGAGATTCACTCTGTGTCTGACCCCGGTAGTGTTTGATGGGACCGTGTGGAGGAATAATCCCACTGTGTCTGACCCTGGGAGTGTGTGATGGGACTGTGTGGAGGGAGATTCACACTGTGTCTGACCCCGGGAGTGTTTGATGGAACCATGTAGAGGAATAATCCCTCTGTGTCTGACCCTGGGAGTTTGTGATGGGACTGTGTGTAGGGAGATTCACCCTGTGTCTGACCCCGGGAGTGTTTGATGGAACCATGTAGAGGAATAATCACTCTGTGTTTGACCACGGGAGTGTGTGATGGGACGGTGTGGAGGGAGATTCAGTCTGTGTCTGACCCCGGGAGTGTTTGATGGGACCGTGTAGAGGAATAATCTCTCTGTGTCTGACCCCGGGAGTGTGTGATGGGACGGTGTGGAGTGTGATTCACCCTGATTCTGACCCCGGGAGTGTTTGATGGAACCTGGTAGAGGAATAATCACTCTGTGTTTGACCACGGGAGTGTGTGATGCGTCGGTGTAGAGTATTAATCACTCTGTGTCTGACCGCGGGAGTGTGTGATGGGACGGTGTGGAGGGAGATTCAGTCTATGACTGACCCCGGGAGAGTTTGGTGGGACCGTGTAGAGGAATAATCACACTGTGTCTGACCACGGGAGTGTGTGATGGGACGGTGTGGAGGGAGAATCACTCTGTGTCTGACCCCGGCAGTGTTTGACGGGAACGTGTAGAGGAATAATCACTCTGTGTCTGACCACGGGAGTGTGTGATGGGACGGTGTGGAGGGAGATTCACTCTGTGTCTGACCCCGGGAGAGTGTGATGGGCGGTGTAGAGGGATAATCACTCTGCGGCTGACCCCGGGATTGTTTGATTGGACCGTGTAGAGGAATAATCACTTTGTGTCTGACCCCGGGATTGTATGATGGGACGGTGTGGAGGGAGATTCAGTCTGTGTCTGACCCCGGGAGAGTTTGATGGGGCCGTGTAGAGGAAGAATCACTCTGTGTCTGACCACGGAAGTGTTTGATGTGACCTTGTAGAGGGATAATGACTCTGTGTCTGACACCGGGAGTGTTTGATGGGACCGTGTAGAGGAATAATCTCTCTGTGTCTGACCCCGGGAGTGTTTGATTGTACCGTGTAGAGGAATAATCACTCTGTGTCTGACCCCGGGAGTGTGTGATGGGACGGTGAAAATTGAGATTCACTCTGTGTCTGTCCCCCGTAGTGTTTGTTGGGACCTTGTAGAGGAATAATCACTGTGTCTGACCCTGGGAGTGTTTGATGGTACCGT
Organism: Hypanus sabinus; assembly: GCF_030144855.1. Classification (NCBI taxonomy): domain Eukaryota; kingdom Metazoa; phylum Chordata; class Chondrichthyes; order Myliobatiformes; family Dasyatidae; genus Hypanus; species Hypanus sabinus. The sequence goes on along the minus strand of NW_026779062.1, from coordinate 71,113 downwards.
GTAGAGGAATAATCACTCTGTTTCTGACCACCGGGATCGTTTGATGGGACCGTGTAGAGGAATAATCACTCTGTGTCTGAACCCGGGTTAGTTTCATGGGGCCGCGTAGAGGAATAATGACTCTGTTTCTGACCCCGGGAATGTTTGATGGGACCGTGTAGAGGAATTATCACTCTGTGTCTGACCCCGGGAGTGTGTGATGGCACGCCGTAGTGGGTGATTCACTCTGTGTCTGACCCCGGGACTGTTTGATGGGACCGTGTAGAGGAATAATCACTCTGTGTCTGACCCCGGGATTGTATGATGGGACTGTGTGGAGGGAGATTCAGTCTGTGTCTGACCCCGGGAGAGTGTGATGGGTGGTGTAGAGGGATAATCACTCTGCGGCTGACCCCGGGACTGTTTGATTGGACCGTGAAGAGGAATAATCACTCTGTGTCTGACCCCGGGATTGTATGATGGGACTGTGTGGAGGGAGATTCAGTCTGTGTCTGACCCCGGGAGAGTTTGATGGGGCCGTGTAGAGGAATAATCACTCTGTGTCTGACCCCGGGAGTGTTTGATGGTACCGTGTAGAGGAATAATCTCTCTGTGTCTGACCCCGGGATTGTTTGTTGGTACCGTGTAGAGGAATAATCTCTCTGTGTCTGACCCCGGGTGTGTGTGATTGGACGGTGAGGATTGAGATTCACTCTGTGTCTGACCCCGGGAGTGCTTGATGGGTCCGTGTAGAGGAATAATCTCTCTGTATCTGACCCGGGAGTGTTTGATGGGTCCGTGTAGAGGAATAATCTCTCTGTATCTGACCCGGGAGTGTTTGATGGTACCGTGTAGAGGAATAAACTCTCTGTGTCTGACCCCGGGAGTGTGTGATGGGACGGTGTGAATTGAGATTCACTCTGTGTCTGTCCCCGGTAGTGTTTGATGGGACCTTGTTGAGGAATAATCACTCTGTGTCTTACCCCGGGAGTGTGTGATGGGACGGTGTGAGGGAGATTCACTCTGCGTCTGACCCCGGGAGTTTTTGATGGGACCGCGTAGAGGAATAATAACTGTGTCTGACCCTGGGAGTGTTTGATGGTACCGTGTAGAGGAATAATCACTCTGTGTATGACCACCGGGATCGTTTGATGGGACCGTGTAGAGGAATAATCACTCTGTGTCTGAACCCGGGAGAGTTTGATGGGGCCGCGTAGAGGAATAATGACTCTGTTTCTGACCCCGGGAATGTTTGATGGGACCGTGTAGAGGAATCATCACTCTGTGTCTGACCCCGGGAATGTGTGATGGGACGCCGTAGTGGGTGATTCACTCTGTGTCTGACCCTGGGACTGTTTGATGGTACCGTGTAGAGGAATAATCACTGTGGGTCTGACCCCGGCAGAGTGTGATAGGACAGTGTTGAAGGAGATTCACCCTGTGTCTGACACCGGGAGAGTGTGATGGTACCGTGTAGAAGAATAATCACTCTGTGTCTGACCACGGAAGAGTTTGATGAGACCTTGTAGAGGAATAATGACTCTGTGTCTGACACCGGGATTGTTTGATGGGACCGTGTAGAGTAATAATCTCTCTGTGTCTGACCCCGGGAGTGTTTGACGGTACCGTGTAGAGGAATAATCTCTCTGTGTCTGACCCCGGGAGTGTGTGATGGGACGGTGTGGAGGGAGATTCACTCTGTGTCTGACCCCGGTAGTGTTTGATGGGACCGTGTGGAGGAATAATCCCACTGTGTCTGACCCTGGGAGTGTGTGATGGGACTGTGTGGAGGGAGATTCACACTGTGTCTGACCCCGGGAGTGTTTGATGGGACCGTGTAGATTAATAATCACTCTGTGTCTGACCACGGGAGTGTGTGATGAGACGGTGTGGAGGGAGATTCACTCTGTGACTGTCCCTGGGAGAGTGTGATGGGTGGTGTAGGGGGATAATCACTCTGCGGCTGACCCCGGGAGTGTTTGATTGGACCGTGTAGAGGAATATTCACTCTGTGTCTGACCCCGGGAGTGTGTGATGGGACGGTGTGAATTGAGATTCACTCTGTGTCTGTCCCCGGTAGTGTTTGATGGGACCTTGTAGAGGAATAATCACTCTGTGTCTTACCCCGGGAGTGTGTGATGGGACGGTGTGAGGGAGATTCACTCTGCGTCTGACCCCGGGAGTTTTTGATGGGACCGCGTAGATGAATAATAACTGTGTCTGACCCTGGGAGTGTTTGATGGTACCGTGTAGAGGAATAATCACTCTGTGTCTGACCCCGGGATTGTATGATGGGACTGTGTGGAGGGAGATTCAGTCTGTGTCTGACCCCGGGAGAGTGTGATGGGTGGTGTAGAGGGATAATCACTCTGCGGCTGACCCCGGGAGTGTTTGTTTGGACCGTGTAGAGGAATAATCACTCTGTGTCTGACCCCGGGATTGTATGATGGGACTGTGTGGAGGGAGATTCAGTCTGTGTCTGACCCCGGGAGAGTTTGATGGGGCCGTGTAGAGGAATAATCACTTTGTGTCTGACCCCGGGAGTGTTTGATGGTACCGTGTAGAGGAATAATCTCTGTGTGTCTGACCCCGGGAGTGTTTGATGGTACCGTGTAGAGGAATAATCTCTCTGTGTCTGACCCCGGGAGTGTTTGTTGGTACCGTGTAGATGAATAATCTCTCTGTGTCTGACCCCGGGTGTGTGTGATTGGACGGTGAGGATTGAGATTCACTCTGTGTATGACCCCGGGAGTGTTTGATGGGTCCGTGTAGAGGAATAATCTCTCTGTATCTGACCCGGGAGTGTTTGATGGGTCCGTGTAGAGGAATAATCTCTCTGTATCTGACCCGGGAGTGTTTGATGGTACCGTGTAGAGGAATAAACTCTCTGTGTCTGAGCCCGGGAGTGTGTGATGGGACGGTGTGAATTGAGATTCACTCTGTGTCTGTCCCCGGTAGTGTTTGAAGGGACCTTGTTGAGGAATAATCACTCTGTGTCTTACCCCGGGAGTGTGTGATGGGACGGTGTGAGGGAGATTCACTCTGCGTCTGACCCCGGGAGTTTTTGATGGGACCGCGTAGAGGAATAATAACTGTGTCTGACCCTGGGTGTGTTTGATGGTACCGTGTAGAGGAATAATCACTCTGTGTATGACCACCGGGATCGTTTGATGGGACCGTGTAGAGGAATAATCACTCTGTGTCTGAACCCGGGAGAGTTTGATGGGGCCGCGTAGAGGGATAATGACTCTGTTTCTGACCCCGGGAATGTTTGATGGGACCGTGTAGAGGAATCATCACTCTGTGTCTGACCCCGGGAGTGTGTGATGGGACGCCGTAGTGGGTGATTCACTCTGTGTCTGACCCTGGGACTGTTTGATGGTACCGTGTAGAGGAATAATCACTGTGGGTCTGACCCCGGCAGAGTGTGATAGGACAGTGTTGAAGGAGATTCACCCTGTGTCTGAAACCGGGAGAGTGTGATGGTACCGTTTAGAGGAATAATCACTCTGTGTCTGACCAGGGAAGAGTTTGATGAGACCTTGTAGAGGAATAATGACTCTGTGTCTGACACCGGGATTGTTTGATTGGACCGTGTAGAGTAATAATCTCTCTGTGTCTGACCCCGGGAGTGTTTGACGGTACCGTGTAGAGGAATAATCTCTCTGTGTCTGACCCCGGGAGTGTGTGATGGGACGGTGTGGAGGGAGATTCACTCTGTGTCTGACCCCGGTAGTGTTTGATGGGACCGTGTGGAGGAATAATCCCACTGTGTCTGACCCTGGGAGTGTGTGATGGGACTGTGTGGAGGGAGATTCACACTGTGTCTGACCCCGGGAGTGTTTGATGGAACCATGTAGAGGAATAATCCCTCTGTGTCTGACCCTGGGAGTTTGTGATGGGACTGTGTGTAGGGAGATTCACCCTGTGTCTGACCCCGGGAGTGTTTGATGGAACCATGTAGAGGAATAATCACTCTGTGTTTGACCACGGGAGTGTGTGATGGGACGGTGTGGAGGGAGATTCAGTCTGTGTCTGACCCCGGGAGTGTTTGATGGGACCGTGTAGAGGAATAATCTCTCTGTGTCTGACCCCGGGAGTGTGTGATGGGACGGTGTGGAGTGTGATTCACCCTGATTCTGACCCCGGGAGTGTTTGATGGAACCTGGTAGAGGAATAATCACTCTGTGTTTGACCACGGGAGTGTGTGATGCGTCGGTGTAGAGTATTAATCACTCTGTGTCTGACCGCGGGAGTGTGTGATGGGACGGTGTGGAGGGAGATTCAGTCTATGACTGACCCCGGGAGAGTTTGGTGGGACCGTGTAGAGGAATAATCACACTGTGTCTGACCACGGGAGTGTGTGATGGGACGGTGTGGAGGGAGAATCACTCTGTGTCTGACCCCGGCAGTGTTTGACGGGAACGTGTAGAGGAATAATCACTCTGTGTCTGACCACGGGAGTGTGTGATGGGACGGTGTGGAGGGAGATTCACTCTGTGTCTGACCCCGGGAGAGTGTGATGGGCGGTGTAGAGGGATAATCACTCTGCGGCTGACCCCGGGATTGTTTGATTGGACCGTGTAGAGGAATAATCACTTTGTGTCTGACCCCGGGATTGTATGATGGGACGGTGTGGAGGGAGATTCAGTCTGTGTCTGACCCCGGGAGAGTTTGATGGGGCCGTGTAGAGGAAGAATCACTCTGTGTCTGACCACGGAAGTGTTTGATGTGACCTTGTAGAGGGATAATGACTCTGTGTCTGACACCGGGAGTGTTTGATGGGACCGTGTAGAGGAATAATCTCTCTGTGTCTGACCCCGGGAGTGTTTGATTGTACCGTGTAGAGGAATAATCACTCTGTGTCTGACCCCGGGAGTGTGTGATGGGACGGTGAAAATTGAGATTCACTCTGTGTCTGTCCCCCGTAGTGTTTGATGGGACCTTGTAGAGGAATAATCACTGTGTCTGACCCTGGGAGTGTTTGATGGTACCGTGTAGAGGAATAATCACTCTGTTTCTGACCACCGGGATCGTTTGATGGGACCGTGTAGAGGAATAATCACTCTGTGTCTGAACCCGGGTTAGTTTCATGGGGCCGCGTAGAGGAATAATGACTCTGTTTCTGACCCCGGGAATGTTTGATGGGACCGTGTAGAGGAATTATCACTCTGTGTCTGACCCCGGGAGTGTGTGATGGCACGCCGTAGTGGGTGATTCACTCTGTGTCTGACCCCGGGACTGTTTGATGGGACCGTGTAGAGGAATAATCACTGTGTGTCTGACCCCGGCAGAGTGTGATGGGACAGTGTTGAAGGAGATTCACCCTGTGTCTGACACCGGGAGAGTGTGATGGGACCGTGTAGAGTAATAATCTCTCTGTGTCTGACCCCGGGAGTGTTTGACGGTACCGTGTAGATGAATAATCTCTCTGTGTCTGACCCCGGGAGTGTGTGATGGGACGGTGTGGAGGGAGATTCACTCTGTGTCTGACCCCGGGAGTGTTTGATGGGACCGTGTAGAGGAATAATCCCACTGTGTCTGACCCTGGGAGTGTGTGATGGGACTGTGTGGAGGGAGATTCACACTGTGTCTGACCCCGGGAGTGTTTGAAGGAACCATGTAGAGGAATAATCCCTCTGTGTCTGACCCTGGGAGTGTGTGATGGGACTGTGTGGAGGGAGATTCACCCTGTGTCTGACCCCGGGAGTTTTTGATGGAACCATGTAGAGGAATTATCACTCTGTGTTTGACCACGGGAGTGTGTGATGTGACGGTGTGGAGGGAGATTCAGTCTGTGTCTGACCCCGGGAGTGTTTGATGGGACCGTGTAGAGGAATAATCTCTCTGTGTCTGACCCCGGGAGTGTGTGATGGGACGGTGTGGAGGGAAATTCACCCTGATTCTGACCCCGGGAGTGTTTGATGGAACCGTGTGGAGGAATAATCACTCTGTGTTTGACCACGGGAGTGTGTGATGCGTCGGTCTTGAGTATTAATCACTCTGTGTCTGACCACGGGAGTGTGTGATGGGACGGTGTGGAGGGAGATTCAGTCTATGTCTGACCCCGGGAGTGTTTGATGGGACCGTGTAGAGGAATAATCACACTGTATCTGACCACGGGAGTGTGTGATGGGACGGTGTGGAGGGAGATTCACTCTGTGTCTGACCCCGGGAGTGTTCGATGGGAACGTGTAGAGGAATAATCACACTGTGTCTGACCACGGGAGTGTGTGATGGGACGGTGTGGAGGGAGATTCACTCTGTGTCTGACCCCGGGAGAGTGTGATGGGCGGTGTAGAGGAATAATCACTCTGTGTCTGACACCGGGTGTTTGTGACGGGATGGAGATTCAGTCTGTGACTGACCCCGGGAGAGTTTGATGGGGCCGTGTAGAGGAAGAATCACTCTGTGTCAGACCACGGAAGTGTTTGATGTGACCTTGTAGAGGGATAATGACTCTGTGTCTGACACCGGGAGTGTTTGATGGGACCGTGTAGAGGAATAATCTCTCTGTGTTTCACCCTGGGAGTTTTTGATGGTACCGTGTAGAGGAATAACCACTCTGTGTCTGACCACCGGGAGAGTTTGATGGGGCCGCGTAGAGGAATAATGACTCTGTTTCTGACCCCGGGAATGTTTGATGGGACCGTGTAGAGGAATCATCACTCTGTGTCTGACCCCGGGAGTGTGTGATGAGACGCCGTAGTGGGTGATGGGACCGTGTAGAGGAATAATCACTGTGTGTCTGACCCCGGCAGAGTGTGATGGGACAGTGTTCAAGGAGATTCACCCTGTGTCTGACACCGGGAGAGTGTGATGGTACCGTGCAGAGGAATAATCACTCTGTGTCTGACCACGGAAGAGTTTGATGAGACCTTGTAGAGGAATAATGACTCTGTGTCTGACACCGGGATTGTTTGATGGGACCGTGTAGAGTAATAATCTCTCTGTGTCTGTCCCCGGGAGTGTTTGACGGTACCGTGTAGAGGAATAATCTCTCTGTGTCTGACCCCGGGAGTGTGTGATGGGACGGTGTGGAGGGAGATTCACTCTGTGTCTGACCCCGGGAGTGTTTGATGGGAACGTGTAGAGGAATAATCCCACTGTGTCTGACCCTGGGAGTGTGTGATGGGACTGTGTGGAGGGAGATTCACACTGTGTCTGACCCCGGGAGTGTTTGATGGAACCGTGTAGAGGAATATTCCCTCTGTGTCTGACCCTGGGAGTGTGTGATGGGACTGTGTGGAGGGAGATTCAGTCTGTGTCTGACCCCGGGAATGTTTGATGGGACCGTGTAGAGGAATAATCACACTGTGTTTGACCACGGGAGTGTGTGATGGGACGGTGTGGAGGGAGATTCAGTCTGTGTCTGACCCCGGGAGTGTTTGATGGGACCGTGTAGAGGAATAATCACTCTGTGTTTGACCACGGGAGTGTGCGATGGGACGGTGTGGAGGGAGATTCAGTCTTTGTCTGACCCCGGGAGTGTTTGACTGGACCGTGTAGAGGAAAAATCACTCTGTGTCTGAACACGGGAGTGTGATGGGACCGTGTGGAGGGAGATTCACTCTGTGTCTGACCCCGGGAGAGTGTGATGGGCGGTGTAGAGGAATAATCACTCTGTGGCTGACCCCGGGAGTGTTTGATGGGACCGGGTAGAGGAATAATCGCTCTGTGTCTGACCCGGGGAGTGTTTGATGGTACCGTGTAGAGGAATAATATCTCTGTGCCTGACCCCGGGAGTGTTTGTTTGGACCGTGTAGATCAATAATCACTCTGTGTCTGACCCCGGGAGTGTGTGATGGGACGGTGTGGATGGAGATTCACCCTGATTCTGACCCCGGGAGTGTTTGATGGAACCGTGTAGAGGAATAATCTCTCTGTGTCTGACCCCCGGGAGTGTTTGATGGAACCGTGTAGAGGAATAATCACTCTGTGTTTGACCACGGGAGTGTGTGATGCGTCGGTGTAGAGTATTAATCACTCTGTGTCTGACCACGGGAGTGTGTGATGGGACGGTGTGGAGGGAGATTCAGTCTATGTCTGACCCCGGGAGTGTTTGATGGGACCGTGTAGAGGAATAATCACACTGTGTCTGACCACGGGAGTGTGTGATGGGACGGTGTGGAGGGAGATTCACTCTGTGTCTAACCCCGGGAGTGTTTGATGGGACCGTGTAGAGGAATAATCACTCTGTGTCTGACCACGGGAGTGTGTGATGGGACGGTGCGGAGGGAGATTCACTCTGTGTCTGACCCCAGGAGAGTGTGATGGGAGTTGTAGAGGGATAATCACTCTGCGTCTGACCCCGGGAGTGTTTGATTGGACCGTGTAGAGGAATAATCACTCTGTGTCTGACCCCGGGTTTGTATGACGGGACGGTGTGGAGGGAGATTCAGTCTGTGTCTGACCACGGGAGAGTTTGATGGGGCCGTGTAGAGGAATAATCACTCTGTGTCTGACCACGGAAGTGTTTGATGTGACAATGTAGAGGGATAATGACTCTGTGTCTGACACCGGGAGTGTTTGATGGGACCGTGTAGAGGAATAATCTCTCTGTGTCTGACCCCGGGAGTGTTTGATGGGGCCGCGTAGAGGAATAATGACTCTGTTTCTGACCCCGGGAATGTTTGATGGGACCGTGTAGAGGAATAATCACTGTGTGTCTGACCCCGGCAGAGTGTGATGGGACAGTGTTCAAGGAGATTCACCCTGTGTCTGACACCGGGAGAGTGTGATGGTACCGTGCAGAGGAATAATCACTCTGTGTCTGACCACGGAAGAGTTTGATGAGACCTTGTAGAGGAATAATGACTCTGTGTCTGACACCGGGATTGTTTGATGGGACCGTGTAGAGTAATAATCTCTCTGTGTCTGACCCCGGGAGCGTTTGACGGTACCGTGTAGAGGAATAATCTCTCTGTGTCTGACCCCGGGAGTCTGTGATGGGACGGTGTGGAGGGAGATTCACTCTGTGTCTGACCCCGGGAGTGTTTGATGGGACCGTGTAGAGGAATAATCCCACTGTGTCTGACCCTGGGAGTGTGTGATGGGACTGTGTGGAGGGAGATTCACACTGTGTCTGACCCCGGGAGTGTTTGATGGAACCGTGTAGAGGAATATTCCCTCTGTGTCTGACCCTGGGAGTGTGTGATGGGACTGTGTGGAGGGAGATTCAGTCTGTGTCTGACCCCGGGAATGTTTGATGGGACCGTGTAGAGGAATAATCACACTGTGTTTGACCACGGGAGTGTGTGATGGGACGGTGTGGAGGGAGATTCAGTCTGTGTCTGACCCCGGGAGTGTTTGATGGGACCGTGTAGAGGAATAATCACTCTGTGTTTGACCACGGGAGTGTGTGATGGGACGGTGTGGAGGGAGATTCAGTCTTTGTCTGACCCCGGGAGTGTTTGACTGGACCGTGTAGAGGAAAAATCACTCTGTGTCTGAACACGGGAGTGTGATGGGACCGTGTGGAGGGAGATTCACTCTGTGTCTGACCCCGGGAGAGTGTGATGGGCGGTGTAGAGGAATAATCACTCTGTGGCTGACCCCGGGAGTGTTTGATGAGACCGGGTAGAGGAATAATCGCTCTGTGTCTGACCCGGGGAGTGTTTGATGGTACAGTGTAGAGGAATAATCTCTCTGTGCCTGACCCCGGGAGTGTTTGTTTGGACCGTGTAGATCAATAATCACTCTGTGTCTGACCCCGGGAGTGTGTGATGGGACGGTGTGGAGGGAGATTCACCCTGATTCTGACCCCGGGAGTGTTTGATGGAACCGTGTAGAGGAATAATCTCTCTGTGTCTGACCCCCGGGAGTGTTTGATGGAACCGTGTAGAGGAATAATCACTCTCTGTTTGACCACGGGAGAGTGTGATGCGTCGGTGTAGAGTATTAATCACTCTGTGTCTGACCACGGGAGTGTGTGATGGGACGGTGTGGAGGGAGATTCAGTCTATGTCTGACCCCGGGAGTGTTTGATGGGACCGTGTAGAGGAATAATCACTCTGTGTCTGACCACGGGAGTGTGTGATGGGACGGTGTGGAGGGAGATTCACTCTGTGTCTAACCCCGGGAGTGTTTGATGGGACCGTGTAGAGGAATAATCACTCTGTGTCTGACCACGGGAGTGTGTGATGGGACGGTGCGGAGGGAGATTCACTCTGTGTCTGACCCCAGGAGAGTGTGATGGGAGTTGTAGAGGGATAATCACTCTGCGTCTGACCCCGGGAGTGTTTGATTGGACCGTGTAGAGGAATAATCACTCTGTGTCTGACCCCGGGATTGTATGACGGGACGGTGTGGAGGGAGATTCAGTCTGTGTCTGACCACGAGAGAGTTTGATGGGGCCGTGTAGAGGAATAATCACTCTGTAGCTGACCACGGAAGTGTTTGATGTGACAATGTAGAGGGATAATGACTCTGTGTCTGACACCGGGAGTGTTTGATGGGACCGTGTAGAGGAATAATCTCTCTGTGTCTGACCCCGGGAGTGTTTGATGGGGCCGCGTAGAGGAATAATGACTCTGTTTCTGACCCCGGGAATGTTTGATGGGACCGTGTAGAGGAATCATCACTCTGTGTCTGACCCCGGGAGTGTGTGATGAGACGCCGTAGTGGGTGATTCACTCTGTGTCTGACCCCGGGACTGTTTGATGGGACCGTGTAGAGGAATAATCACTGTGTGTCTGACCCCGGCAGAGTGTGATGGGACAGTGTTCAAGGAGATTCACCCTGTGTCTGACACCGGGAGAGTGTGATGGTACCGTGCAGAGGAATAATCACTCTGTGTCTGACCACGGAAGAGTTTGATGAGACCTTGTAGAGGAATAATGACTCTGTGTCTGACACCGGGATTGTTTGATGGGACCGTGTAGAGGAATAATCACTCTGTGTCTGACCCCGGCAGAGTGTGATGGGACAGTGTTCAAGGAGATTCACCCTGTGTCTGACACCGGGAGAGTGTGATGGTACCGTGCAGAGGAATAATCACTCTGTGTCTGACCACGGAAGAGTTTGATGAGACCTTGTAGAGGAATAATGACTCTGTGTCTGACACCGGGATTGTTTGATGGGACCGTGTAGAGTAATAATCTCTCTGTGTCTGACCCCGGGAGTGTTTGACGGTACCATGTAGAGGAATAATCTCTCTGTGTCTGACCCCGGGAGTGTGTGATGGGACGGTGTGGAGGGAGATTCACTCTGTGTCTGACCCCGGGAGTGTTTGATGGGACCGTGTAGAGGAATAATCCCACTGTGTCTGACCCTGGGAGTGTGTGATGGGACTGTGTGGAGGGAGATTCACACTGTGTCTGACCCCGGGAGTGTTTGATGGAACCGTGTAGAGGAATATTCCCTCTGTGTCAGACCCTGGGAGTGTGTGATGGGACTGTGTGGAGGGAGATTCAGTCTGTGTCTGACCCCGGGAATGTTTGATGGGACCGTGTAGAGGAATAATCACACTGTGTCTGACCCCGGGAGTGTTTGATGGGACCGTGTAGAGGAATAATCACTCTGTGTTTGACCACGGGAGTGTGTGATGGGACGGTGTGGAGGGAGATTCAGTCTTTGTCTGACCGCGGGAGTGTTTGACTGGACCGTGTAGAGGAAAAATCACTCTGTGTCTGAACACGGGAGTGTGATGGGACCGTGTGGAGGGAGATTCACTCTGTGTCTGACCCCGGGAGAGTGTGATGGGCGGTGTAGAGGAATAATCACTCTGTGGCTGACCCCGGGAGTGTTTGATGGGACCGGGTAGAGGAATAATCGCTCTGTGTCTGACCCGGGGAGTGTTTGATGGTACCGTGTAGAGGAATAATCTCTCTGTGCCTGACCCCGGGAGTGTTTGTTTGGACCGTGTAGATCAATAATCACTCTGTGTCTGACCCCGGGAGTGTGTGATGGGACGGTGTGGAGGGAGATTCACCCTGATTCTGACCCCGGGAGTGTTTGATGGAACCGTGTAGAGGAATTATCTCTCTGTGTCTGACCCCCGGGAGTGTTTGATGGAACCGTGTAGAGGAATAATCACTCTGTGTCTGACCACGGGAGTGTGTGATGGGACGGTGTGGAGGGAGATTCAGTCTATGTCTGACCCCGGGAGTGCTTGATGGGACCGTGTAGAGGAATAATCACTCTGTGTCTGACCACGGGAGTGTGTGATGGGACGGTGTGGAGGGAGATTCACTCTGTGTCTAACCCCGGGAGTGTTTGATGGGACCGTGTAGAAGAATAATCTCTCTGTGTCTGACCCCGGGAGTGTTTGATGGGGCCGCGTAGAGGAATAATGACTCTGTTTCTGACCCCGGGAATGTTTGATGGGACCGTGTAGAGGAATCATCACTCTGTGTCTGACCCCGGGAGTGTGTGATGAGACGCCGTAGTGGGTGATTCACTCTGTGTCTGACCCCGGGACTGTTTGATGGGACCGTGTAGAGGAATAATCACTGTGTGTCTGACCCCGGCAGAGTGTGATGGGACAGTGTTCAAGGAGATTCACCCTGTGTCTGACACCGGGAGAGTGTGATGGTACCGTGCAGAGGAATAATCACTCTGTGTCTGACCACGGAAGAGTTTGATGAGACCTTGTAGAGGAATAATGACTCTGTGTCTGACACCGGGATTGTTTGATGGGACCGTGTAGAGGAATAATCACTGTGTGTCTGACCCCGGCAGAGTGTGATGGGACAGTGTTCAAGGAGATTCACCCTGTGTCTGACACCGGGAGAGTGTGATGGTACCGTGCAGAGGAATAATCACTCTGTGTCTGACCACGGAAGAGTTTGATGAGACCTTGTAGAGGAATAATGACTCTGTGTCTGACACCGGGATTGTTTGATGGGACCGTGTAGAGTAATAATCTCTCTGTGTCTGACCCCGGGAGTGTTTGACGGTACCATGTAGAGGAATAATCTCTCTGTGTCTGACCCCGGGAGTGTGTGATGGGACGGTGTGGAGGGAGATTCACTCTGTGTCTGACCCCGGGAGTGTTTGATGGGACCGTGTAGAGGAATAATCCCACTGTGTCTGACCCTGGGAGTGTGTGATGGGACTGTGTGGAGGGAGATTCACACTGTGTCTGACCCCGGGAGTGTTTGATGGAACCGTGTAGAGGAATATTCCCTCTGTGTCAGACCCTGGGAGTGTGTGATGGGACTGTGTGGAGGGAGATTCAGTCTGTGTCTGACCCCGGGAATGTTTGATGGGACCGTGTAGAGGAATAATCACACTGTGTCTGACCCCGGGAGTGTTTGATGGGACCGTGTAGAGGAATAATCACTCTGTGTTTGACCACGGGAGTGTGTGATGGGACGGTGTGGAGGGAGATTCAGTCTTTGTCTGACCGCGGGAGTGTTTGACTGGACCGTGTAGAGGAAAAATCACTCTGTGTCTGAACACGGGAGTGTGATGGGACCGTGTGGAGGGAGATTCACTCTGTGTCTGACCCCGGGAGAGTGTGATGGGCGGTGTAGAGGAATAATCACTCTGTGGCTGACCCCGGGAGTGTTTGATGGGACCGGGTAGAGGAATAATCGCTCTGTGTCTGACCCGGGGAGTGTTTGATGGTACCGTGTAGAGGAATAATCTCTCTGTGCCTGACCCCGGGAGTGTTTGTTTGGACCGTGTAGATCAATAATCACTCTGTGTCTGACCCCGGGAGTGTGTGATGGGACGGTGTGGAGGGAGATTCACCCTGATTCTGACCCCGGGAGTGTTTGATGGAACCGTGTAGAGGAATTATCTCTCTGTGTCTGACCCCCGGGAGTGTTTGATGGAACCGTGTAGAGGAATAATCACTCTGTGTCTGACCACGGGAGTGTGTGATGGGACGGTGTGGAGGGAGATTCAGTCTATGTCTGACCCCGGGAGTGCTTGATGGGACCGTGTAGAGGAATAATCACTCTGTGTCTGACCACGGGAGTGTGTGATGGGACGGTGTGGAGGGAGATTCACTCTGTGTCTAACCCCGGGAGTGTTTGATGGGACCGTGTAGAAGAATAATCTCTCTGTGTCTGACCCCGGGAGTGTTTGATGGGGCCGCGTAGAGGAATAATGACTCTGTTTCTGACCCCGGGAATGTTTGATGGGACCGTGTAGAGGAATCATCACTCTGTGTCTGACCCCGGGAGTGTGTGATGAGACGCCGTAGTGGGTGATTCACTCTGTGTCTGACCCCGGGACTGTTTGATGGGACCGTGTAGAGGAATAATCACTGTGTGTCTGACCCCGGCAGAGTGTGATGGGACAGTGTTCAAGGAGATTCACCCTGTGTCTGACACCGGGAGAGTGTGATGGTACCGTGCAGAGGAATAATCACTCTGTGTCTGACCACGGAAGAGTTTGATGAGACCTTGTAGAGGAATAATGACTCTGTGTCTGACACCGGGATTGTTTGATGGGACCGTGTAGAGGAATAATCACTGTGTGTCTGACCCCGGCAGAGTGTGATGGGACAGTGTTCAAGGAGATTCACCCTGTGTCTGACACCGGGAGAGTGTGATGGTACCGTGCAGAGGAATAATCACTCTGTGTCTGACCACGGAAGAGTTTGATGAGACCTTGTAGAGGAATAATGACTCTGTGTCTGACACCGGGATTGTTTGATGGGACCGTGTAGAGTAATAATCTCTCTGTGTCTGACCCCGGGAGTGTTTGACGGTACCATGTAGAGGAATAATCTCTCTGTGTCTGACCCCGGGAGTGTGTGATGGGACGGTGTGGAGGGAGATTCACTCTGTGTCTGACCCCGGGAGTGTTTGATGGGACCGTGTAGAGGAATAATCCCACTGTGTCTGACCCTGGGAGTGTGTGATGGGACTGTGTGGAGGGAGATTCACACTGTGTCTGACCCCGGGAGTGTTTGATGGAACCGTGTAGAGGAATATTCCCTCTGTGTCAGACCCTGGGAGTGTGTGATGGGACTGTGTGGAGGGAGATTCAGTCTGTGTCTGACCCCGGGAATGTTTGATGGGACCGTGTAGAGGAATAATCACACTGTGTCTGACCCCGGGAGTGTTTGATGGGACCGTGTAGAGGAATAATCACTCTGTGTTTGACCACGGGAGTGTGTGATGGGACGGTGTGGAGGGAGATTCAGTCTTTGTCTGACCGCGGGAGTGTTTGACTGGACCGTGTAGAGGAAAAATCACTCTGTGTCTGAACACGGGAGTGTGATGGGACCGTGTGGAGGGAGATTCACTCTGTGTCTGACCCCGGGAGAGTGTGATGGGCGGTGTAGAGGAATAATCACTCTGTGGCTGACCCCGGGAGTGTTTGATGGGACCGGGTAGAGGAATAATCGCTCTGTGTCTGACCCGGGGAGTGTTTGATGGTACCGTGTAGAGGAATAATCTCTCTGTGCCTGACCCCGGGAGTGTTTGTTTGGACCGTGTAGATCAATAATCACTCTGTGTCTGACCCCGGGAGTGTGTGATGGGA
Source organism: Hypanus sabinus (assembly GCF_030144855.1). NCBI lineage: Eukaryota > Metazoa > Chordata > Chondrichthyes > Myliobatiformes > Dasyatidae > Hypanus > Hypanus sabinus. The sequence goes on along the minus strand of NW_026779062.1, from coordinate 55,690 downwards.
CGGTGTGGAGGGAGATTCACCCTGATTCTGACCCCGGGAGTGTTTGTTGGAACCGTGTAGAGGAATTATCTCTCTGTGTCTGACCCCCGGGAGTGTTTGATGGAACCGTGTAGAGGAATAATCACTCTCTGTTTGACCACGGGAGTGTGTGATGCGTCGGTGTAGAGTATTAATCACTCTGTGTCTGACCACGGGAGTGTGTGATGGGACGGTGTGGAGGGAGATTCAGTCTATGTCTGACCCCGGGAGTGCTTGAAGGGACCGTGTAGAGGAATAATCACTCTGTGTCTGACCACGGGAGTGTGTGATGGGACGGTGTGGAGGGAGATTCACTCTGTGTCTAACCCCGGGAGTGTTTGATGGGACCGTGTAGAGGAATAATCACTCTGTGTCTGACCACGGGAGTGTGTGATGGGACGGTGCGGAGGGAGATTCACTCTGTGTCTGACCCCAGGAGAGTGTGATGGGAGTTGTAGAGGGATAATCACTCTGCGTCTGACCCCGGGAGTGTTTGATTGGACCGTGTAGAGGAATAATCTCTCTGTGTCTGACCCCGGGAGTGTTTGATGGTACCGTGTAGAGGAATAATCTCTCTGTGTCTGACACCGGGTGTGTGTGATTGGACTGTGAGGATTGAGATTCACTCTGTGTCTGACCCCGGGAGTGCTTGATGGTACCGTGAGAGGAATAATCTCTCTGTGTCTGACCCCGGGAGTGTTTGATTGGACCGTGTAGATCAATGATCACTCTGTGTCTGACCCCGGGAGTGTGTGATGGGATGGTGTGGAGGGAGATTCAGTCTGTGTCTGACCCCGTGAGGGTTTGATGGGACCGTGTAGAGGAATAATCACACTGTGTCTGACCACGGGAGTGTGTGATGGGACGGTGTGGAGGGAGATTCACTCTGTGTCTGACCCCGGGAGAGTGTGATGGGCGGTGTAGAGGAATAATCATTCTGTGGCTGACCCCGGGAGTGTTTGATGGGACCGGGTAGAGGAATAATCTCTCTGTGTCTGACCCGGGGAGTGTTTGATGGAACCGTGTAGAGGAATAATCACTCTGTGTTTGACCACGGGAGTGTGTGATGTGTCGGTGTAGAGTATTAATCACTCTGTGTATGACCACCGGAGTGTGTGATGGGACGGTGTGAAGGGAGATTCAGTCTATGTCTGACCCCCGGAGTGTTTGATGGGACCGTGTAGAGGAATAATCACTCTGTGTCTGACCACGGGAGTGTGTGATGGGACGGTGAGGATTGAGATTCACTCTGTGTCTGACCCCGGGAGTGTTTGATGGTACCGTGTAGAGGAATAAACTCTCTGTGTCTGACCCCGGGAGTGTGTGATGGGACGGTGTGAATTGAGATTCACTCTGTGTCTGTCCCCGGTAGTGTTTGATGGGACCTTGTAGAGGAATAATCACTCTGTGTCTTACCCCGGGAGTGTGTGATGGGACGGTGTGAGGGAGATTCACTCTGCGACTGACCCCTGGAGTTTTTGATGGGACCGCGTAGAGAAATAATAACTGTGTCTGACCCTGGGAGTGTTTGATGGTACCGTGTAGAGGAATAATCACTCCGTGTCTGAACCCGGGAGAGTTTGATAGGGCCGCGTAGAGGAATAATGACTCTGTTTCTGACCCCGGGAATGTTTGATGGGACCGCGTAGAGGAATCATCACTCTGTGTCTGACCCCGGGAGTGTGTGATGGGACGCCGTAGTGGGTGATTCACTCTGTGTCTGACCCCGGGACTGTATGATGTGACCGTGTAGAGGAATAATCACTGTGTGTCTGACCCCGGCAGAGTGTGATGGGACAGTGTTGAAGGAGATTCACCCTGTGTCTGACACCTGGAGAGTTTGATGGTACCGTGTAGAGGAATAATCAGTCTGTGTCTGACCACGGAAGAGTTTGATGAGACCTTGTAGAGGAATAATGACTCTGTGTCTGACACCGGGATTGTTTGATGGGACCGTGTAGAGTAATAATCTCTCTGTGTCTGACCCTGGGAGTGTTTGACGGTACCGTGTAGAGGAATAATCTCTCTGTGTCTGACCCCGGGAGTGTGTGATGGGACGGTGTGGAGGGAGATTCACTCTGTGTCTGACCCCGGGAGTGTTTGATGGGACCGTGTAGAGGAATAATCCCACTGTGTCTGACCCTGGGAGTGTGTGATGGGACTGTGTGGAGGGAGATTCACACTGTGTCTGACACCGGGAGTGTTTGATGGAACCATGTAGAGGAATAATCCCTCTGTGTCTGACCCTGGGAGTGTGTGATGGGACTGTGTGGAGGGAGATTCAGTCTGTGTCTGACCCCGGGAGAGTTTGATGGGGCCGTGTAGAGGAATAATCAGTGTGTCTGACCACGGAAGTGTTTGATGTGACCTTGTAGAGGAATAATCACTCTGTGTCTGACCAGGGAGTGTGTGATGGGACGATTTGGAGGAAGATTCACTCTGTGTCTCACCCCGGGAGTGATTGATGGGACCGTGTAGAGGAATAATCAGTCTGTGTCTGACCCGGGAGTGTGTGATGGGACGATTTGGAGGGAGATTCACTCTGTGTCTGACCCCGGGAGTGTGTGATGGGACGGTGTGTAGGGAAATTCACTCTGTGTCTGACCCCGGGAGAGTGTGATGGGCGGTGTAGAGGAATAATCTCTCGGTGTCTGACCCCGGGAGTGTTTGATGGTACCGTGTAGAGGAATAAACTCTCTGTGTCTGACCCCGGGAGTGTGTGATGGGACGGTGTGAATTGAGATTCACTCTGTGTTTGTCCCCGGTAGTGTTTGATGGGACCTTGTAGAGGAATAATCACTCTGTGTCTTAACCCGGGAGTGTGTGATGGGACGGTGTGAGGTAGATTCACTCTGCGTCTGACCCCGGGAGTTTTTGATGGGACCGCGTAGAGGAATAATAATTCTGTGTCTGACCCTGGGAGTGTTTGATGATACCGTGTAGAGGAATAATCGCTCTGTGTCTGACAACCGGGATCGTTTGATGGGACCGTGTAGAGGAATAATCACTCTGTGTCTGAACCCGAGAGAGTTTGATCGGGCCGCGTAGAGGAATAATCACTCTGTTTCTGACCCCTGGAATGTTTGATGGGACCGTGTAGAGGAATAATCAGTCTGTGTCTTACCCCGGGAGTGTGTGATGGGACGGTGTAGAGGAATAATCTCTCTGTGTCTGACCACGGGAGTGTGATGCGTCGGTGTAGAGTATTAATCTCTCTGTGTCTGACCACGGGAGTGTGATGCGTCGGTGTAGAGTATTAATCTCTCTGTGTCTGACCCCGGGAGTGTTTGATGGAACAATGTAGAGGAATAATCCCTCTGTGTCTGACCCTGGGAGTGTGTGATGGGACTGTGTGGAGGGAGATTCAGTCTGTGTCTGACCCCGGGAGTGTTTGATGGGACCGTGTAGAGGAATAATCACACTGTGTCTGACCACGGGAGTGTGTGATGGGACGGTGTGGAGGGAGATTCACTCTGTGTCTGACCCCGGGAGTGTTTGATTGGACCGTGTAGAGGAAAAACCACTCTGTGTCTGACCACGGGAGTGTGTGATGGGACAGTGTGGAGAGAGATTCACTCTGTGTCTGACCTCGGGAGAGTGTGATGGGCTGTGTAGAGGAATAATCACTCTGTGGCTGACCCCGGGAGTGTTTGATGGGACCGGGTAGAGGAATAATCTCTCTGTGTCTGACCCGGGGAGTGTTTGATGGTACCGTGTAGAGGAGTAATCTCTCTGTGTCTGACACCGGGAGTGTTTGATTGGACCGTGTAGATCAATAATCACTCTGTGTCTGACCCCGGGAGTGTGTAATGGGACGGTGTGGAGGGAGATTCTCCCTGATTCTGACCCTGGGAGTGATTGATGGAACCGTGTAGAGGAATAATCACTCTGTGTTTGACCACGGGAGTGTGTGATGCGTCTGTATAGAGTATTAATCACTCTGTGTCTGACCCCGGGAGTGTTTGATGGGACCGTGTAGAGAAATAATCACTCTGTGTCTGACCCCGGGAGAGTGTGATGGGCGGTGTAGAGGGTTAATCACTCTGCGGCTGACCCCGGGAGTGTTTGATTGGACCGTGTAGAGGAATAATCACTCTGTGTCGGACCCCGGGATTGTATGATGGGACGGTGTGGAGGGAGATTCAGTCTGTGTCTGACCCCGGGAGAGTTTGATGGGGCCGTGTAGATGAATAATCAGTGTGTCTGACCACGGAAGTGTTTGATGTGACCTTGTAGAGGAATAATCACTCTGTGTCTGACCAGGGAGTGTGTGATGGGACGATTTGGAGGAAGATTCACTCTGTGTCTCACCCCGGGAGTGATTGATGGGACCGTGTAGAGGAATAATCAGTCTGTGTCTGACCCGGGAGTGTGTGATGGGACGATTTGGAGGGAGATTCACTCTGTGTCTGACCCCGGGAGTCTGTGATGGGACGGTGTGTAGGGAAATTCACTCTGTGTCTGACCCCGGGAGAGTGTGATGGGCGGTGTAGAGGAATAATCTCTCGGTGTCTGACCCCGGGAGTGTTTGATGGTACCGTGTAGAGGAATAAACTCTCTGTGTCTGACCCCGGGAGTGTGTGATGGGACGGTGTGAATTGAGATTCACTCTGTGTCTGTCCCCAGGAGAGTGTGATGGTAGTTGTAGAGGGATAATCACTCTGCGTCTGACCCCGGGAGTGTTTGATTGGACCGTGTAGAGGAATAATCTCTCTGTGTCTGACCCCGGGAGTGTTTGATGGTACCGTGTAGAGGAATAATCTCTCTGTGTCTGACACCGGGTGTGTGTGATTGGACTGTGAGGATTGAGATTCACTCTGTGTCTGACCCCGGGAGTGCTTGATGGTACCGTGAGAGGAATAATCTCTCTGTGTCTGACCCCGGGAGTGTTTGATTGGACCGTGTAGATCAATGATCACTCTGTGTCTGACCCCGGGAGTGTGTGATGGGATGGTGTGGAGGGAGATTCAGTCTGTGTCTGACCCCGTGAGGGTTTGATGGGACCGTGTAGAGGAATAATCACACTGTGTCTGACCACGGGAGTGTGTGATGGGACGGTGTGGAGGGAGATTCACTCTGTGTCTGACCCCGGGAGAGTGTGATGGGCGGTGTAGAGGAATAATCATTCTGTGGCTGACCCCGGGAGTGTTTGATGGGACCGGGTAGAGGAATAATCTCTCTGTGTCTGACCCGGGGAGTGTTTGATGGAACCGTGTAGAGGAATAATCACTCTGTGTTTGACCACGGGAGTGTGTGATGTGTCGGTGTAGAGTATTAATCACTCTGTGTATGACCACCGGAGTGTGTGATGGGACGGTGTGAAGGGAGATTCAGTCTATGTCTGACCCCCGGAGTGTTTGATGGGACCGTGTAGAGGAATAATCACTCTGTGTCTGACCACGGGAGTGTGTGATGGGACGGTGAGGATTGAGATTCACTCTGTGTCTGACCCCGGGAGTGTTTGATGGTACCGTGTAGAGGAATAAACTCTCTGTGTCTGACCCCGGGAGTGTGTGATGGGACGGTGTGAATTGAGATTCACTCTGTGTCTGTCCCCGGTAGTGTTTGATGGGACCTTGTAGAGGAATAATCACTCTGTGTCTTACCCCGGGAGTGTGTGATGGGACGGTGTGAGGGAGATTCACTCTGCGACTGACCCCTGGAGTTTTTGATGGGACCGCGTAGAGAAATAATAACTGTGTCTGACCCTGGGAGTGTTTGATGGTACCGTGTAGAGGAATAATCACTCCGTGTCTGAACCCGGGAGAGTTTGATAGGGCCGCGTAGAGGAATAATGACTCTGTTTCTGACCCCGGGAATGTTTGATGGGACCGCGTAGAGGAATCATCACTCTGTGTCTGACCCCGGGAGTGTGTGATGGGACGCCGTAGTGGGTGATTCACTCTGTGTCTGACCCCGGGACTGTATGATGTGACCGTGTAGAGGAATAATCACTGTGTGTCTGACCCCGGCAGAGTGTGATGGGACAGTGTTGAAGGAGATTCACCCTGTGTCTGACACCTGGAGAGTTTGATGGTACCGTGTAGAGGAATAATCAGTCTGTGTCTGACCACGGAAGAGTTTGATGAGACCTTGTAGAGGAATAATGACTCTGTGTCTGACACCGGGATTGTTTGATGGGACCGTGTAGAGTAATAATCTCTCTGTGTCTGACCCTGGGAGTGTTTGACGGTACCGTGTAGAGGAATAATCTCTCTGTGTCTGACCCCGGGAGTGTGTGATGGGACGGTGTGGAGGGAGATTCACTCTGTGTCTGACCCCGGGAGTGTTTGATGGGACCGTGTAGAGGAATAATCCCACTGTGTCTGACCCTGGGAGTGTGTGATGGGACTGTGTGGAGGGAGATTCACACTGTGTCTGACACCGGGAGTGTTTGATGGAACCATGTAGAGGAATAATCCCTCTGTGTCTGACCCTGGGAGTGTGTGATGGGACGGTGTAGAGGAATAATCTGTCTGTGTCTTACCCCGGGAGTGTGTGATGGGACGGTGTAGAGGAATAATCTCTCTGTGTCTGACCACGGGAGTGTGATGCGTCGGTGTAGAGTATTAATCTCTCTGTGTCTGACCACGGGAGTGTGATGCGTCGGTGTAGAGTATTAATCTCTCTGTGTCTGACCCCGGGAGTGTTTGATGGAACAATGTAGAGGAATAATCCCTCTGTGTCTGACCCTGGGAGTGTGTGATGGGACTGTGTGGAGGGAGATTCAGTCTGTGTCTGACCCCGGGAGTGTTTGATGGGACCGTGTAGAGGAATAATCACACTGTGTCTGACCACGGGAGTGTGTGATGGGACGGTGTGGAGGGAGATTCACTCTGTGTCTGACCCCGGGAGTGTTTGATTGGACCGTGTAGAGGAAAAACCACTCTGTGTCTGACCACGGGAGTGTGTGATGGGACAGTGTGGAGAGAGATTCACTCTGTGTCTGACCTCGGGAGAGTGTGATGGGCTGTGTAGAGGAATAATCACTCTGTGGCTGACCCCGGGAGTGTTTGATGGGACCGGGTAGAGGAATAATCTCTCTGTGTCTGACCCGGGGAGTGTTTGATGGTACCGTGTAGAGGAGTAATCTCTCTGTGTCTGACACCGGGAGTGTTTGATTGGACCGTGTAGATCAATAATCACTCTGTGTCTGACCCCGGGAGTGTGTAATGGGACGGTGTGGAGGGAGATTCTCCCTGATTCTGACCCTGGGAGTGATTGATGGAACCGTGTAGAGGAATAATCACTCTGTGTTTGACCACGGGAGTGTGTGATGCGTCTGTATAGAGTATTAATCACTCTGTGTCTGACCCCGGGAGTGTTTGATGGGACCGTGTAGAGAAATAATCACTCTGTGTCTGACCCCGGGAGAGTGTGATGGGCGGTGTAGAGGGTTAATCACTCTGCGGCTGACCCCGGGAGTGTTTGATTGGACCGTGTAGAGGAATAATCACTCTGTGTCGGACCCCGGGATTGTATGATGGGACGGTGTGGAGGGAGATTCAGTCTGTGTCTGACCCCGGGAGAGTTTGATGGGGCCGTGTAGATGAATAATCAGTGTGTCTGACCACGGAAGTGTTTGATGTGACCTTGTAGAGGAATAATCACTCTGTGTCTGACCAGGGAGTGTGTGATGGGACGATTTGGAGGAAGATTCACTCTGTGTCTCACCCCGGGAGTGATTGATGGGACCGTGTAGAGGAATAATCAGTCTGTGTCTGACCCGGGAGTGTGTGATGGGACGATTTGGAGGGAGATTCACTCTGTGTCTGACCCCGGGAGTCTGTGATGGGACGGTGTGTAGGGAAATTCACTCTGTGTCTGACCCCGGGAGAGTGTGATGGGCGGTGTAGAGGAATAATCTCTCGGTGTCTGACCCCGGGAGTGTTTGATGGTACCGTGTAGAGGAATAAACTCTCTGTGTCTGACCCCGGGAGTGTGTGATGGGACGGTGTGAATTGAGATTCACTCTGTGTCTGTCCCCGGTAGTGTTTGATGGGACCTTGTAGAGGAATAATCACTCTGTGTCTTAACCCGGGAGTGTGTGATGGGACGGTGTGAGGGAGATTCACTCTGCGTCTGACCCCGGGAGTTTTTGATTGGACAGCGTAGAGGAATAATAATTCTGTGTCTGACCCTGGGAGTGTTTGATGGTACCGTGTAGAGGAATAATCGCTCTGTGTCTGACAACCGGGATCGTTTGATGGGACCGTGTAGAGGAATAATGACTCTGTGTCTGAACCCGAGAGAGTTTGATCGGGCCGCGTAGAGGAATAATCACTCTGTTTCTGACCCCTGGAATGTTTGATGGGACCGTGTAGAGGAATAATCAGTCTGTGTCTTACCCCGGGAGTGTGTGATGGGACGGTGTGAGGGAGATTCACTCTGTGTCTGACCCCGGGAGTTTTTGATAGGACCGCGTAGAGGAATAATCACTCTGTTTCTGACCCCGGGAATGTTTGATGGGACCTTGTAGAGGGATAATGACTCTGTGTCTGACACCGGGAGTGTTTGATGGGACCGTGTAGAGGAATAATCTCTCTGTGTCTGACCACGGGAGTGTGATGCGTCGGTGTAGAGTATTAATCACTCTGTGTCTGACCACGGGAGTGTGTGATGGGACGGTGTGGAGGGAGATTCAGTCTATGTCTGACCCCGGGAGTGTTTGATTGGACCGTGTAGAGGAAAAATCACACTGTGGCTGACCACGGGAGTGTGTGATGGGACGGTGTGGAGGGAGTTTCACTCTGTGTCTGACCCCGGGAGTGTTTGATGGAACAATGTAGAGGAATAATCCCTCTGTGTCTGACCCTGGGAGTGTGTGATGGGACTGTGTGGAGGGAGATTCAGTCTGTGTCTGACCCCGGGAGTGTTTGATGGGACCGTGTAGAGGAATAATCACACTGTGTCTGACCACGGGAGTGTGTGATGGGACGGTGTGGAGGGAGATTCACTCTGTGTCTGACCCCGGGAGTGTTTGATTGGACCGTGTAGAGGAAAAACCACTCTGTGTCTGACCACGGGAGTGTGTGATGGGACAGTGTGGAGGGAGATTCACTCTGTGTCTGACCTCGGGAGAGTGTGATGGGCGGTGTAGAGGAATAATCACTCTGTGGCTTACCCCGGGAGTGTTTGATGGGACCGGGTAGAGGAATAATCTCTCTGTGTCTGACCCGGGGAGTGTTTGATGGTACCGTGTAGAGGAGTAATCTCTCTGTGTCTGACACCGGGAGTGTTTGATTGGACCGTGTAGATCAATAATCACTCTGTGTCTGACCCCGGGAGTGTGTAATGGGACGGTGTGGAGGGAGATTCACCCTGATTCTGACCCCGGGAGAGTGTGATGGGCGGTGTAGATGGATAATCACTCTGCGACTGACCCCGGGAGTGTTTGATTGGACCGTGTAGAGGAATAATCACTCTGTGTCGGACCCCGGGATTGTATGATGGGACGGTGTGGAGGGAGATTCAGTCTGTGTCTGACCACGGAAGTGTTTGATGTGACCTTGTAGAGGAATAATCACTCTGTGTCGGAACCCGGGATTGTATGATGGGACGGTGTGGAGGGAGATTCAGTCTGTGTCTGACCCCGGGAGAGTTTGATGGGGCCGTGTAGATGAATAATCAGTGTGTCTGACCACGGAAGTGTTTGATGTGACCTTGTAGAGGAATAATCACTCTGTGTCTGACCAGGAAGTGTGTGATGGGACGATTTGGAGGAAGATTCACTCTGTGTCTCACCCCGGGAGTGATTGATGGGACCGTGTAGAGGAATAATCAGTCTGTGTCTGACCCGGGAGTGTGTGATGGGACGATTTGGAGGGAGATTCACTCTGTGTCTGACCCCGGGAGTCTGTGATGGGACGGTGTGTAGGGAAATTCACTCTGTGTCTGACCCCGGGAGAGTGTGATGGGCGGTGTAGAGGAATAATCTCTCGGTGTCTGACCCCGGGAGTGTTTGATGGTACCGTGTAGAGGAATAAACTCTCTGTGTCTGACCCCGGGAGTGTGTGATGGGACGGTGTGAATTGAGATTCACTCTGTGTCTGTCCCCGGTAGTGTTTGATGGGACCTTGTAGAGGAATAATCACTCTGTGTCTTAACCCGGGAGTGTGTGATGGGACGGTGTGAGGGAGATTCACTCTGCGTCTGACCCCGGGAGTTTTTGATGGGACAGCGTAGAGGAATAATAATTCTGTGTCTGACCCTGGGAGTGTTTGATGGTACCGTGTAGAGGAATAATCGCTCTGTGTCTGACAACCGGGATCGTTTGATGGGACCGTGTAGAGGAATAATCACTCTGTGTCTGAACCCGAGAGAGTTTGATCGGGCCGCGTAGAGGAATAATCACTCTGTTTCTGACCCCTGGAATGTTTGATGGGACCGTGTAGAGGAATAATCAGTCTGTGTCTTACCCCGGGAGTGTGTGATGGGACGGTGTGAGGGAGATTCACTCTGCGTCTCACCCCGGGAGTTTTTGATAGGACCGCGTAGAGGAATAATCACTCTGTTTCTGACCCCGGGAATGTTTGATGGGACCTTGTAGAGGGATAATGACTCTGTGTCTGACACCGGGAGTGTTTGATGGGACCGTGTAGAGGAATAATCTCTCTGTGTCTGACCACGGGAGTGTGATGCGTCGGTGTAGAGTATTAATCACTCTGTGTCTGACCACGGGAGTGTGTGATGGGACGGTGTGGAGGGAGATTCAGTCTATGTCTGACCCCGGGAGTGTTTGATTGGACCGTGTAGAGGAAAAATCACACTGTGGCTGACCACGGGAGTGTGTGATGGGACGGTGTGGAGGGAGTTTCACTCTGTGTCTGACCCCGGGAGTGTTTGATGGAACAATGTAGAGGAATAATCCCTCTGTGTCTGACCCTGGGAGTGTGTGATGGGACTGTGTGGAGGGAGATTCAGTCTGTGTCTGACCCCGGGAGTGTTTGATGGGACCGTGTAGAGGAATAATCACACTGTGTCTGACCACGGGAGTGTGTGATGGGACGGTGTGGAGGGAGATTCACTCTGTGTCTGACCCCGGGAGTGTTTGATTGGACCGTGTAGAGGAAAAACCACTCTGTGTCTGACCACGGGAGTGTGTGATGGGACAGTGTGGAGGGAGATTCACTCTGTGTCTGACCTCGGGAGAGTGTGATGGGCGGTGTAGAGGAATAATCACTCTGTGGCTTACCCCGGGAGTGTTTGATGGGACCGGGTAGAGGAATAATCTCTCTGTGTCTGACCCGGGGAGTGTTTGATGGTACCGTGTAGAGGAGTAATCTCTCTGTGTCTGACACCGGGAGTGTTTGATTGGACCGTGTAGATCAATAATCACTCTGTGTCTGACCCCGGGAGTGTGTAATGGGACGGTGTGGAGGGTGATTCACCCTGATTCTGACCCCGGGAGAGTGTGATGGGCGGTGTAGATGGATAATCACTCTGCGACTGACCCCGGGAGTGTTTGATTGGACCGTGTAGAGGAATAATCACTCTGTGTCGGACCCCGGGATTGTATGATGGGACGGTGTGGAGGGAGATTCAGTCTGTGTCTGACCACGGAAGTGTTTGATGTGACCTTGTAGAGGAATAATCACTCTGTGTCTGACCAGGGAGTGTGTGATGGGACGATTTGGAGGAAGATTCACTCTGTGTCTCACCCCGGGAGTGATTGATGGGACCGAGTAGAGGAATAATCTCTCTGTGTCTGACCCGGGATTGTGTGATGGGACGATTTGGAGGGAGATTCACTCTGTGTCTGACCCCGGGAGTGTGTGATGGGACGGTGTGTAGGGAAATTCACTCTGTGTCTGACCCCGGGAGAGTGTGATGGGCGGTGTAGAGGAATAATCTCTCGGTGTCTGACCCCGGGAGTGTTTGATGGTACCGTGTAGAGGAATAAACTCTCTGTGTCTGACCCCGGGGTGTGTGATGGGACGGTGTGAATTGAGATTCACTCTGTATCTGTCCCCATTAGTGTTTGATGGGACCTTGTAGAGGAATAATCAGTCTGTGTCTTACCCCGGGAGTGTGTGATGGGACGGTGTGAGGGAGATTCACTCTGCGTCTCACCCCGGGAGTTTTTGATGGGACCGCGTAGAGGAATAATAACTCTGTGTCTGACCCTGGGAGTGTTTGATGGTACCGTGTAGAGTAACAATCACTCTGTGTCTGACCACCGGGATCGTTTGATGGGACCGTGTAGAGGAATAATCAGTCTGTGTCTGAACCCGGGAGAGTTTGATGGGGCCGCGTAGAGGAATAATCACTCTGTTTCTGACCCCGGGAATGTTTGATGGGACCTTGTAGAGGGATAATGACTCTGTGTCTGACACCGGGAGTGTTTGATGGGACCGTGTAGAGGAATAATCTCTCTGTGTCTGACCACGGGAGTGTGATGCGTCGGTGTAGAGTATTAATCACTCTGTGTCTGACCACGGGAGTGTGTGATGGGACGGTGTGGAGGGAGATTCAGTCTATGTCTGACCCCGGGAGTGTTTGATGGGACCGTGTAGAGGAATAATCACACTGTGTCTGACCACGGGAGTGTGTGATGGGACGGTGTGGAGGGAGATTCACTCTGTGTCTGACCCCGGGAGTGTTTGATGGGACCGTGTAGAGGAATAATCACTCTGTGACTGACCACGGGAGTGTGTGATGGGACGGTGTGGAGGGAGATTCACTCTGTGTCTGACCCCGGGAGAGTGTGATGGGCGGTGTAGAGGGATAATCACTCTGCGGCTGACCCCGGGAGTGTTTGATTGGACCGTGTAGAGGAATAATCACTCTGTGTCTGACCCCGGGATTGTATGATGTGACGGTGTGGAGGGAGATTCAGTCTGTGTCTGACCCCGGGAGAGTTTGATGGGGCCGTGTAGAGGATGAATCACTGTGTGTCTGACCACGGAAGTGTTTGATGTGACCTTGTAGAGGAATAATCACTCTGTGTCTGACACCGGGAGTGTTTGATGGGACCGTGTAGAGGAATAATCTCTCTGTGTATGACCCCGGGAGTGTTTGATGGTACCGTGTAGAGGAATAATCTCTCTGTGTCTGACCCCGGGTGTGTGTGATTGGACGCTGAGGATTGAGATTCACTCTGTGTCTGACCCCGGGAGTGTTTGATGGGTCCCTGTAGAGTAATAATCTCTCTGTCTCTGACCCCGGGAGTGTTTGATGGTACCGTGTAGAGGAATAAACTCACTGTGTCTGACACCGGGAGTGTGTGATGGGACGGTGTGAATTGAGATTCACTCTGTGTCTGTCCCCGGTAGTGTTTGATTGGACCTTGTAGAGGAATAATCACTCTGTGTCTTACCCCGGGAGTGTGTGATGGGACGGTGTAAGGGAGATTCACTCTGCGTCTGACCCCGGGAGTTTTTGATGGGACCGCGTAGAGGAATAATAACTCTGTGTCTGACCCTGGGAGTGTTTGATGGTACCGTGTAGAGTAATAATCACTCTGTGTCTGACCACCGGGATCGTTTGATGGGACCGTGTAGAGGAATAATCACTCTGTGTCTGACCCAGGGAGTGTGATGCGTCGGTGTAGAGTATTAATCACTCTGTGTCTGACCACGGGAGTGTGTGATCGGACGGTGTGGAGGGAGATTCACTCTGTGTCTGACCCCGGGAGTGTTTGATGGGACCGTGTAGAGGAATAATCACTCTGTGACTGACCACGGGAGTGTGTGATGGGACGGTGTGGAGGGAGATTCACTCTGTGTCTGACCCCGGGAGAGTGTGATGGGCGGTGTAGAGGGATAATCACTCTGCGGCTGACCCCGGGAGTGTTTGATTGGACCGTGTAGAGGAATAATCACTCTGTGTCTGACCCCGGGATTGTATGATGGGACGGTGTGGAGGGAGATTCAGTCTGTGTCTGACCACGGGAGAGTTTGATGGGGCCGTGTAGAGGATGAATCACTCTGTGTCTGACCACGGAAGTGTTTGATGTGACCTTGTAGAGGGATAATGACTCTGTGTCTTACACCGGGAGTGTTTGATGGGACCGTGTAGAGGAATAATCTCTCTGTGTCTGACCCCGGGAGTGTTTGATGGTACCGTGTAGAGGAATAATCTCTCTGTGTCTGACCCTGGGTGTGTGTGATTGGACGCTGAGGATTGAGATTCACTCTGTGTCTGACCCCGGGAGTGTGTGATGGGTCCGTGTAGAGGAATAATCTCTCTGTGTCTGACCCCGGGAGTGTTTGATGGTTCCGTGTAGTGGAATAAACTCTCTGTGTCTGACACCGGGAGTGTGTGATGGGACGGTGTGAATTGAGATTCACTCTGTGTCTGTCCCCGGTAGTGTTTGATGGGACCTTGTAGAGGAATAATCACTCTGTGTCTTACTCCGGGAGTGTGTGATGGGACGGTGTGAGGGAGATTCACTCTGCGTCTGACCCCGGGAGTTTTTGATGGGACCGTGTAGAGTAATAATCTCTCTGTGTCTGACCCCGGGAGTGTTTGACGGTACCGTATAGAGGAATAATCTCTCTGTGTCTGACCCCGGGAGTGTGTGATGGGACGGTGTGGAGGGAGATTCACTCTGTGTCTGACCCCGGGAGTGTTTGATGGGACCGTGTAGAGGAATAATCCCTCTGTGTCTGACCCTGGAGTGTGTGATGGGACGGTGTGGAGGGAGATTCAGTCTATGTCTGACCCCGGGAGTGTTTGATGGGACCCTGTAGAGGAATAATCACAATGTGTCTGACCAGGGGAGTGTGTGATGGGACGGTGTGGAGGGAGATTCACTCTGTGTCTGACCCCGGGAGTGTTTGATGGGACCGTGTAGAGGAATAATCACTCTGTGTCTGACCAGGGGAGTGTGTGATGGGACGGTGTGGAGGGAGATTCACTCTGTGTCTGACCCCGGGAGTTTTTGATGGGACCGCGTAGAGGAATAATAACTCTGTGTCTGACCCTGGGAGTGTTTGATGGTACGGTGTAGAGTAATAATCACTCTGTGTCTGACCACCGGGATCGTTTGATGGGACCGTGTAGAGGAATAATGACTCTGTGTCTGAACCCGGGAGAGTTTGATGGGGCCGCGTAGAGGAATAATCACTCTGTTTCTGACCCCGGGAATGTTTGATGGGACCGTGTAGAGGAATCATCACTCTGTGTCTGACCCCGGGAGTGTGTGATGGGACGGCGTAGAGGGAGATTCACTCTGTGTCTGACCCCGGGACTGTTTGATGGGACCGTGTAGAGGAATAATCACTGTGTGTCTGATCCCGGCAGAATGTGATGGGACAGTGTTGAAGGAGATTCACCCTGTGTCTGACACCGGGAGAGTGTGATGGTACCGTGTAGAGGAATAATCACTCTGTGTCTGACCACGGAAGAGTTTGATGAGACCTTGTAGAGGAATAATGACTCTGTGTCTGACACCAGGATTTTTTGATGGGACCGTGTAGAGTAATAATCTCTCTGTGTCTGACCCCGGGAGTGTTTGACGGTACCGTATAGAGGAATAATCTCTCTGTGTCTGACCTCGGGAGTGTGTGATGGGACGGTGTGGAGGGAGATTCACTCTGTGTCTGACCCCGGGAGTGTTTGATGGGACCGTGTAGAGGAATAATCCCTCTGTGTCTGACCCTGGGAGTGTGTGATGGGACTGTGTGGAGGGAGATTCACCCTGTGTCTGACCCCGGGAGTGTTTGATGGAACCATGTAGAGGAATAATCACTCTGTGTTTGTCCACGGGAGTGTGTGATGGGACGGTGTGGAGGGAGATTCACTCTGTGTCTGACCCCGGTAGTGTTTGATTGGACCGTGTAGAGGAAAAATCACTCTGTGTCTGACCACGGGAGTGTGTGATGGGACCGTGTGGAGGGAGATTCACTCTGTGTCTGACCCCGGGAGAGTGTGATGGGCGGTGTAGAGGAATAATCACTCTGTGGCTGACCCCGGGAGTGTTTGATGGGACCGGGTAGAGGAATAATCTCTCTGTCTCTGACCCGGGGAGTGTTTGATGGTACCGTGTAGAGGAATAATCTCTCTGTGTCTGACCCCGGGAGTGTTTGATTGGACCGTGTAGATCAATAATCACTCTGTGTCTGACCCCGGGAGTGTGTGATGGGACGGTGTGGAGGGAGATTCACCCTGATTCTGACCCCATGAATGTTTGATGGAACCGTGTAGAGGAATAATCACTCTGTGTTTGACCACGGGAGTGTGTGATGCGTCGGTGTAGAGTATTAACCACTCTGTGTCTGACCACGGGAGTGTGTGATGTGACGGTGTGGAGGGAGATTTAGTCTGTGTCTGACCCCGGGAGTGTTTGATGGGACCGTGTAGAGGAATAATCACACTGTGTTTGACCACGGGTGTGTGTGATGGGACGGTGTGGCGGGAGATTCACTCTGTGTCTGACCCCGGGAGTGTTTGATTGGACCGTGTAGAGGAAAAATCACTCTGTGTCTGACCACGGGAGTGTGTGATGGGACCGTGTGGAGGGAGATTCACTCTGTGTCTGACCCCGGGAGAGTGTGATGGGCGGTGTAGAGGAATAATCACTCTGTGGCTGACCCCGGGAGAGTGTGATGGGCGGTGTAGAGGGATAATCACTCTGCGGCTGACCCCTGGAGTGTTTGATGGGACGGTGTGGAGGGAGATTCAGTCTGTGTCTGACCCCGGGAGAGTTTGATGGGGCCGTGTAGAGCAATAATCTCTCTGTGTCTGACCACGGAAGTGTTTGATGTGACCTTGTAGAGGGATAATGACTCTGTGTCTGACACCGGGAGTGTTTGATGGGACCGTGTAGAGGAATAATCTCTCTGTGTCTGACCCCGGGAGTGTGTGATGGTACCGTGTAGAGGAATAATCTCTCTGTGTCTGACCCCGGGTGTGTGTGATTGGACGGTGAGGATTGAGATTCACTCTGTGTCTGACCCCGGGAGTGTTTGATTGGACCGTGTAGATCAATAATCACTCTGTGTCTGACCCCGGGAGTGTGTGATGGGTCGGTGTGGAGGGAGATTCACCCTGATTCTGACCCCGGGAGTGTTTGATGGAACCGTGTAGAAGAATAATCACTCTGTGTTTGACCACGGGAGTGTGTGATGCGTCGGTGTAGAGTATTATTCACTCTGTGTCTGAACACGGGAGTGTGTGATGGGACGGTGTGGAGGGAGATTCAGTCTATGTCTGACCCCGGGAGTGTTTGATGGGACCGTGTGGAGGAATAATCACACTGTGTCTGACCACGGGAGTGTGTGATGGGACGGTGTGGAGGGAGATTCACTCTGTGTCTGACCCCGGGAGAGTGTGATGGGCGGGGTAGAGGGATAATCACTCTGCGGCTGACCCCGGGAGTGTTTGATTGGACCGTGTAGAGGAATAATCACTCTGTGTCTGACCCCCGGGATTGAATGATGGGACGGTGCGGAGGGAGATTCAGTCTGTGTCTGACCCCGGGAGAGTTTGATGGTACCGTGTAGAGGAATTATCTCTCTGTGTCTGACCCCGGGAGTGTTTGATGGGTCCGTGTAGAGGAATAATCTCTCTGTGTCTGACCCCGGGAGTGTTTGATGGTACCGTGTAGAGGAATAAACTCTCTGTGTCTGACCCCGGGAGTGTGTGATGGGACGGTGTGAATTGAGATTCACTCTGTGTCTGTCCCCGGTAGTGTTTGATGGGACCTTGTAGAGGAATAATCACTCTGCGTCTTACCCCGGGAGTGTGTGATGGGACGGTGAAAGGGAGATTCACTCTGCGTCTGACCCCGGGAGTTTTTGATGGGACCGCGTAGAGGAATAATAACTCTGTGTCTGACCCTGGGAGTGTTTGATGGTACCGTGTAGAGGAATAATCACTGTGTGTCTGACCCCGGCAGAGTGTGATGGGACAGTGTTGAAGGAGATTCACCCTGTGTCTGACACGGGGAGAGTGTGATGGTACCGTGTAGAGGAATAATCACACTGTGTCTGACCACGGGAGTGTGTGATGGGACGGTGTGGAGGGAGATTCACTCTGTGTCTGACCCCGGGATTGTTTGATTGGACCGTGTAGAGGAAAAATCACTCTGTGTCTGACATCGGGAGTGTGTGTTGGGACGGTGTGGAGGGAGATTCACTCTGTGTCTAACCCCGGGAGAGTTTGATGGGCGGTGTAGAGGAATAATCACTCTGTGGCTGACCCCGGGAGTGTTTGATGGGACCGTGTAGAGGAATAATCACTCTGTGTTTGACCAGGGAGTGTGTGATGGGACGATTTGGAGGAAGATTCACTCTGTGTCTCACCCCGGGAGTGATTGATGGGACCGTGTAGAGGAATAATCAGTCTGTGTCTGACCCCGGGAGAGTGTGATGGGCGGTGTAGAGGAATAATCTCTCGGTGTCTGACCCCGGGAGTGTTTGATGGTACCGTGTAGAGGAATAAACTCTCTGTGTCTGACCCCGGGAGTGTGTGATGGGGCGGTGTGAATTGAGATTCACTGTGTGTCTGTCCCCGGTAGAGTTTGATGGGACCTTGTAGAGGAATAATCACTCCGTGTCTTACCCCGGCAGTCTGTGATGGGACGGTGTGAGGGAGATTCACTCTGCGTCTGACCCCGGGAGTTTTTGATGGGAACGCGTAGAGGAATAATAACTCTGTGTCTGACCCTGGGAGTGTTAGATGGTACCGTGTAGAGGAATAATCGCTCTGTGTCTGACAACCGGGATCGTTTGATGGGACCGTGTAGAGGAATAATCACTCTGTGTCTGAACCCGGGAGAGTTTGATGGGGCCGCGTAGAGGAATAATCACTCTGTTTCTGACCCCTGGAATGTTTGATGGGTCGTGTAGAGGAATAATCAGTCTGTGTCTGACCCGGGAGTGTGTGATGGGAAGATTTGGAGGGAGATTCACTCTGTGTCTGACCCCGGGAGAGTGTGATGGGACGGTGTGAGGGAGATTCACTCTGCGTCTGACCCGGGTGTTTTTGATGGGACCGCGTAGAGGAATAATCAGTCTGTGTCTGACCCGGGAGTGTGTGATGGGACGATTTGGAGGGAGATTCACTCTGTGTCTGACCCCGGGAGTGTTTGATGGGACCGTGTAGAGGAATAATCACTCTGTGTCTGACCACGGGAGTGTGTGATGGGACGGTGTGTGGGGAGATTCACTCTATGTCTGACCCCGGGAGAGTGTGATGGGAGGAGTAGAGGAATAATCACTCTGTGTCTGACCTCCGGGATCGTTTGAAGGGTCCGTGTAGAGGAATAATCACTCTGTTTCTGACCCCGGGAATGTTTGATGGGAAGGTGTAGAGGAATAATCACTCTATGTCTGACCCCAGGAGTGTGTGATGGGACCGTGTAGAGGAATAATCACACTGTGTCTGACCACGGGAGTCGTTGATGGGACGGTGTGAGGGAGATTCACACTGCGTCTGACCCCGGGATTTTTTGATGGGACCGTGTTGAGGAATAATCACTCTGTGTCTGACCCTGGGAGTGTTTGATGGTACCGTGTAGAGGAATAATCACTCTGTGTCTGACCACCGGGATCGTTTGTTGGGACTGTGTAGAGGAATAATCACTCTGTGTCTGACCCCGGGAGAGTTTGATGGGGCCGCGTAGAGGAATAATCACTCTTTTTCTGACCCCGGGAATGTTTGCTGGGACCGTGTAGAGGAATAATCACTCTGTGTCTGACCCCGGGAGTGTGTGATGGGACGGCGTGGAGGGAGATTCACTCTGTGTCTGACCGCGGGAGTGTTTGATGGGACCGTGTAGAGGAATAATCACTGTGTGTCTGACTCCGGCAGAGTGTGATGGGACAGTGTTGAATGAGATTCACCCTGTGTCTGACACCGGGAGAGTGTGATGGTACCGTGTAGAGGAATAATCTCTCTGTGTCTGACCACGGAAGTGTTTGATGAGAACTTGTAGAGGAATAACGACTTTGTGTCTGACACCGGGATTGTTTGATGGGACGGTGTAGAGGAATAATCTCTCTGTGTCTGACCCCGGGAGTGTTTGATGGTACCGTGTAGAGGAATAATCCCTCTGTGTCTGACCCTGGGAGTGTGTGATGGGACTGTGTGGAGGGAGATTCACCCTGTGTCTGACCCCGGGAGTGTTTGATGGAACCATGTAGAGGAATAATCACTCTGTGTTTGAACACGGGAGTGTGTGATGGGACGGTGTGGAGGGAGATTCAGTCTGTGTCTGACCCCGGGAGTGTTTGATGGCACCGTGTAGAGGAATAATCACACTGTGTCTGACCACGGGAGTGTGTGATGGGACGGTGTAGAGGAATAATCACACTGTGTCTGACCACGGGAGTGTGTGATGGGACGGTGTGGAGGGAGATTCACTCTGTGTCTGACCCCGGGAGTGTTTGATTGAACCGTGTTGAGGAATAATCTCTCTGTGTCTGACCACGGAAGAGTTTGATGTGACCTTGTAGAGGAATAATGACTCTGTGTCTGACACCGGGATTGTTTGATGGGCGGTGTAGAGGAATAACTCTCTGTGGCTGACCCCGGGAGTGTTTGATGGGACCGGGTAGAGGAATAATCTCTCTGTGTCTGACCCCGGGAGTGTGTGATGGGACGGTGTGAATTGAGATTCACTCTGTGTCTGTCCCCGGTAGTGTTTGATGGGACCTTGTAGAGGAATAATCACTCTGCGTCTTACCCCGGGAGTGTGTGATGGGACGGTGAAAGGGAGATTCACTCTGCGTCTGACCCCGGGAGTTTTTGATGGGACCGCGTAGAGGAATAATAACTCTGTGTCTGACCCTGGGAGTGTTTGATGGTACCGTGTAGAGGAATAATCACTGTGTGTCTGACCCCGGCAGAGTGTGATGGGACAGTGTTGAAGGAGATTCACCCTGTGTCTGACACGGGGAGAGTGTGATGGTACCGTGTAGAGGAATAATCACACTGTGTCTGACCACGGGAGTGTGTGATGGGACGGTGTGGAGGGAGATTCACTCTGTGTCTGACCCCGGGATTGTTTGATTGGACCGTGTAGAGGAAAAATCACTCTGTGTCTGACATCGGGAGTGTGTGTTGGGACGGTGTGGAGGGAGATTCACTCTGTGTCTAACCCCGGGAGAGTTTGATGGGCGGTGTAGAGGAATAATCACTCTGTGGCTGACCCCGGGAGTGTTTGATGGGACCGTGTAGAGGAATAATCACTCTGTGTTTGACCAGGGAGTGTGTGATGGGACGATTTGGAGGAAGATTCACTCTGTGTCTCACCCCGGGAGTGATTGATGGGACCGTGTAGAGGAATAATCAGTCTGTGTCTGACCCCGGGAGAGTGTGATGGGCGGTGTAGAGGAATAATCTCTCGGTGTCTGACCCCGGGAGTGTTTGATGGTACCGTGTAGAGGAATAAACTCTCTGTGTCTGACCCCGGGAGTCTGTGATGGGACGGTGTGAGGGAGATTCACTCTGCGTCTGACCCCGGGAGTTTTTGATGGGAACGCGTAGAGGAATAATAACTCTGTGTCTGACCCTGGGAGTGTTTGATGGTACCGTGTAGAGGAATAATCGCTCTGTGTCTGACAACCGGGATCGTTTGATGGGACCGTGTAGAGGAATAATCACTCTGTGTCTGAACCCGGGAGAGTTTGATGGGGCCGCGTAGAGGAATAATCACTCTGTTTCTGACCCCTGGAATGTTTGATGGGACCGTGTAGAGGAATAATCAGTCTGTGTCTGACCCGGGAGTGTGTGATGGGAAGATTTGGAGGGAGATTCACTCTGTGTCTGACCCCGGGATTGTATGATGGGACGGTGTGGAGGGAGAATCAGTCTGTGTCTGACCCCGGGAGAGTTTGATGGGGCCGTGTAGAGGATGAATCACTGTGTGTCTGACCACGGAAGTGTTTGATGTGACCTTGTAGAGGAATAATCACTCTGTGTCTGACACCGGGAGTGTTTGATGGGACCGTGTAGAGGAATAAACTCTCTGTGTATGACCCCGGGAGTGTTTGATGGTACCGTGTAGAGGAATAATCTCTCTGTGTCTGACCCCGGGTGTGTGTGATTGGACGCTGAGGATTGAGATTCACTCTGTGTCTGACCCCGGGAGTGTTTGATGGGTCCCTGTAGAGTAATAATCTCTCTGTCTCTGACCCCGGGAGTGTTTGATGGTACCGTGTAGAGGAATAAACTCACTGTGTCTGACACCGGGAGTGTGTGATGGGACGGTGTGAATTGAGATTCACTCTGTGTCTGTCCCCGGTAGTGTTTGATTGGACCTTGTAGAGGAATAATCACTCTGTGTCTTACCCCGGGAGTGTGTGATAGGACGGTGTAAGGGAGATTCACTCTGCGTCTGACCCCGGGAGTTTTTGATGGGACCGCGTAGAGGAATAATAACTCTGTGTCTGACCCTGGGAGTGTTTGATGGTACCGTGTAGTGTAATAATCACTCTGTGTCTGACCACCGGGATCGTTTGATGGGACCGTGTAGAGGAATAATCACTCTGTGTCTGACCCAGGGAGTGTGATGCGTCGGTGTAGAGTATTAATCACTCTGTGTCTGACCACGGGAGTGTGTGATGGGACGGTGTGGAGGGAGATTCACTCTGTGTCTGACCCCGGGAGAGTGTGATGGGCGGTGTAGAGGGATAATCACTCTGCGGCTGACCCCGGGAGTGTTTGATTGGACCGTGTAGAGGAATAATCACTCTGTGTCTGACCCCGGGATTGTATGATGGGACGGTGTGGAGGGAGATTCAGTCTGTGTCTGACCACGGGAGAGTTTGATGGGGCCGTGTAGAGGATGAATCACTCTGTGTCTGACCACGGAAGTGTTTGATGTGACCTTGTAGAGGGATAATGACTCTGTGTCTTACACCGGGAGTGTTTGATGGGACCGTGTAGAGGAATAATCTCTCTGTGTCTGACCCCGGGAGTGTTTGATGGTACCGTGTAGAGGAATAATCTCTCTGTGTCTGACCCTGGGTGTGTGTGATTGGACGCTGAGGATTGAGATTCACTCTGTGTCTGACCCCGGGAGTGTGTGATGGGTCCGTGTAGAGGAATAATCTCTCTGTGTCTGACCCCGGGAGTGTTTGATGGTTCCGTGTAGTGGAATAAACTCTCTGTGTCTGACACCGGGAGTGTGTGATGGGACGGTGTGAATTGAGATTCACTCTGTTTCTGTCCCCGGTAGTGTTTGATGGGACCTTGTAGAGGAATAATCACTCTGTGTCTTACTCCGGGAGTGTGTGATGGGACGGTGTGAGGGAGATTCACTCTGCGTCTGACCCCGGGAGTTTTTGATGGGACCGTGTAGAGTAATAATCTCTCTGTGTCTGACCCCGGGAGTGTTTGACGGTACCGTATAGAGGAATAATCTCTCTGTGTCTGACCCCGGGAGTGTGTGATGGGACGGTGTGGAGGGAGATTCACTCTGTGTCTGACCCCGGGAGTGTTTGATGGGACCGTGTAGAGGAATAATCCCTCTGTGTCTGACCCTGGAGTGTGTGATGGGACGGTGTTGTGGGAGATTCAGTCTATGTCTGACCCCGGGAGTGTTTGATGGGACCCTGTAGAGGAATAATCACAATGTGTCTGACCAGGGGAGTGTGTGATGGGACGGTTTGGAGGGAGATTCACTCTGTGTCTGACCCCGGGAGTGTTTGATGGGACCGTGTAGAGGAATAATCACTCTGTGTCTGACCAGTGGAGTGTGTGATGGGACTGTGTGGAGGGAGATTCACTCTGTGTCTGACCCCGGGAGTTTTTGATGGGACCGCGTAGAGGAATAATAACTCTGTGTCTGACCCTGGGAGTGTTTGATGGTACGGTGTAGAGTAATAATCACTCTGTGTCTGACCACCGGGATCGTTTGATGGGACCGTGTAGAGGAATAATGACTCTGTGTCTGAACCCGGGAGAGTTTGATGGGGCCGCGTAGAGGAATAATCACTCTGTTTCTGACCCCGGGAATGTTTGATGGGACCGTGTAGAGGAATCATCACTCTGTGTCTGACCCCGGGAGTGTGTGATGGGACGGCGTAGAGGGAGATTCACTCTGTGTCTGACCCCGGGACTGTTTGATGGGACCGTGTAGAGGAATAATCACTGTGTGTCTGATCCCGGCAGAGTGTGATGGGACAGTGTTGAAGGAGATTCACCCTGTGTCTGACACCGGGAGAGTGTGATGGTACCGTGTAGAGGAATAATCACTCTGTGTCTGACCACGGAAGAGTTTGATGAGACCTTGTAGAGGAATAATGACTCTGTGTCTGACACCAGGATTTTTTGATGGGACCGTGTAGAGTAATAATCTCTCTGTGTCTGACCCCGGGAGTGTTTGACGGTACCGTATAGAGGAATAATCTCTCTGTGTCTGACCCCTGGAGTGTGTGATGGGACGGTGTGGAGGGAGATTCACTCTGTGTCTGACCCCGGGAGTGTTTGATGGGACCGTGTAGAGGAATAATCCCTCTGTGTCTGACCCTGGGAGTGTGTGATGGGACTGTGTGGAGGGAGATTCACCCTGTGTCTGACCCCGGGAGTGTTTGATGGAACCATGTAGAGGAATAATCACTCTGTGTTTGACCACGGGAGTGTGTGATGGGACGGTGTGGAGGGAGATTCACTCTGTGTCTGACCCCGGTAGTGTTTGATTGGACCGTGTAGAGGAAAAATCACTCTGTGTCTGACCACGGGAGTGTGTGATGGGACCGTGTGGAGGGAGATTCACTCTGTGTCTGACCCCGGGAGAGTGTGATGGGCGGTGTAGAGGAATAATCACTCTGTGGCTGACCCCGGGAGTGTTTGATGGGACCGGGTAGAGGAATAATCTCTCTGTGTCTGACCCGGGGAGTGTTTGATGGTACCGTGTAGAGGAATAATCTCTCTGTGTCTGACCCCGGGAGTGTTTGATTGGACCGTGTAGATCAATAATCACTCTGTGTCTGACCCCGGGAGTGTGTGATGGGACGGTGTGGAGGGAGATTCACCCTGATTCTGACCCAGGGAGAGTTTGATGGAACCGTGTAGAGGAATAATCACTCTGTGTTTGACCACGGGAGTGTGTGATGCGTCGGTGTAGAGTATTAACCACTCTGTGTCTGACCACGGGAGTGTGTGATGTGACGGTGTGGAGGGAGATTTAGTCTGTGTCTGACCCCGGGAGTGTTTGATGGGACCTTGTAGAGGGATAATGACTCTGTGTCTGACACCGGGAGTGTTTGATGGGACCGTGTAGAGGAATAATCTCTCTGTGTCTGACCCCGGGAGTGTGTGATGGTACCGTGTAGAGGAATAATCTCTCTGTGTCTGACCCCGGGTGTGTGTGATTGGACGGTGAGGATTGAGATTCACTCTGTGTCTGACCCCGGGAGTGTTTGATGGTACCGTGTAGAGGAATAATCTCTCTGTGTCTGACCCCGGGTGTGTGTGATTGGACGGTGAGGATTGAGATTCACTCTGTGTCTGACCCCGGGAGTGTTTGATTGGACCGTGTAGATCAATAATCACTCTGTGTCTGACCCCGGGAGTGTGTGATGGGACGGTGTGGAGGGAGATTCACCCTGATTCTGACCCCGGGAGTGTTTGATGGAACCGTGTAGAAGAATAATCACTCTGTGTTTGACCACGGGAGTGTGTGATGCGTCGGTGTAGAGTATTATTCACTCTGTGTCTGAACACGGGAGTGTGTGATGGGACGGTGTGGAGGGAGATTCAGTCTATGTCTGACCCCGGGAGTGTTTGATGGGACCGTGTGGAGGAATAATCACACTGTGTCTGACCACGGGAGTGTGTGATGGGACGGTGTGGAGGGAGATTCACTCTGTGTCTGACCCCGGGAGAGTGTGATGGGCGGTGTAGAGGGATAATCACTCTGCGGCTGACCCCGGGAGTGTTTGATTGGACCGTGTAGAGGAATAATCACTCTGTGTCTGACCCCCGGGATTGAATGATGGGACGGTGCGGAGGGAGATTCAGTCTGTGTCTGACCCCGGGAGTGTTTGATGGGACCGTGTAGAGGAATAATCTCTCTGTGTCTGACCCCGGGAGTGTTTGATGGTACCGTGTGGAGGAATTATCTCTCTGTGTCTGACCCCGGGAGTGTTTGATGGGTCCGTGTAGAGGAATAATCTCTCTGTGTCTGACCCCGGGAGTGTTTGATGGTACCGTGTAGAGGAATAAACTCTCTGTGTCTGACCCCGGGAGTGTGTGATGGGACGGTGTGAATTGAGATTCACTCTGTGTCTGTCCCCGGTAGTGTTTGATGGGACCTTGTAGAGGAATAATCACTCTGCGTCTTACCCCGGGAGTGTGTGTTGGGACGGTGAAAGGGAGATTCACTCTGCGTCTGACCCCGGGAGTTTTTGATGGGACCGCGTAGAGGAATAATAACTCTGTGTCTGACCCTGGGAGTGTTTGATGGTACCGTGTAGAGGAATAATCACTGTGTGTCTGACCCCGGCAGAGTGTGATGGGACAGTGTTGAAGGAGATTCACCCTGTGTCTGACACGGGGAGAGTGTGATGGTACCGTGTAGAGGAATAATCACACTGTGTCTGACCACGGGAGTGTGTGATGGGACGGTGTGGAGGGAGATTCACTCTGTGTCTGACCCCGGGATTGTTTGATTGGACCGTGTAGAGGAAAAATCACTCTGTGTCTGACATCGGGAGTGTGTGTTGGGACGGTGTGGAGGGAGATTCACTCTGTGTCTAACCCCGGGAGAGTTTGATGGGCGGTGTAGAGGAATAATCATTCTGTGGCTGACCCCGGGAGTGTTTGATGGGACCGTGTAGAGGAATAATCACTCTGTGTTTGACCAGGGAGTGTGTGATGGGACGATTTGGAGGAAGATTCTCTCTGTCTCACCCCGGGAGTGATTGATGGGACCGTGTAGAGGAATAATCAGTCTGTGTCTGACCCCGGGAGAGTGTGATGGGCGGTGTAGAGGAATAATCTCTCGGTGTCTGACCCCGGGAGTGTTTGATGGTACCGTGTAGAGGAATAAACTCTCTGTGTCTGACCCCGGGAGTGTGTGATGGGACGGTGTGAATTGAGATTCACTGTGTGTCTGTCCCCGGTAGAGTTTGATGGGACCTTGTAGAGGAATAATCACTCCGTGTCTTACCCCGGGAGTCTGTGATGGGACGGTGTGAGGGAGATTCACTCTGCGTCTGACCCCGGGAGTTTTTGATGGGAACGCGTAGAGGAATAATAACTCTGTGTCTGACCCTGGGAGTGTTTGATGGTACCGTGTAGAGGAATAATCGCTCTGTGTCTGACAACCGGGATCGTTTGATGGGACCGTGTAGAGGAATAATCACTCTGTGTCTGAACCCGGGAGAGTTTGATGGGGCCGCGTAGAGGAATAATCACTCTGTTTCTGACCCCTGGAATGTTTGATGGGTCGTGTAGAGGAATAATCAGTCTGTGTCTGACCCGGGAGTGTGTGATGGGAAGATTTGGAGGGAGATTCACTCTGTGTCTGACCCCGGGAGAGTGTGATGGGCGGTGTAGAGGAATAATCTCTTTGTGTCTGACCCCGGGAGTGTTTGATGGGACCGTGTAGAGGAATAATCCGTCTGTGTCTTACCCCGGGAGTCTGTGATGGGACGGTGTGAGGGAGATTCACTCTGCGTCTGACCCGGGTGTTTTTGATGGGACCGCGTAGAGGAATAATCAGTCTGTGTCTGACCCGGGAGTGTGTGATGGGACGATTTGGAGGGAGATTCACTCTGTGTCTGACCCCGGGAGTGTTTGATGGGACCGTGTAGAGGAATAATCACTCTGTGTCTGACCACGGGAGTGTGTGATGGGACGGTGTGTGGGGAGATTCACTCTGTGTCTGACCCCGGGAGAGTGTGATGGGCGGAGTAGAGGAATAATCACTCTGTCTCTGACCTCCGGGATCGTTTGAAGGGTCCGTGTAGAGGAATAATCACTCTGTGTCTGACCACCGGGATCGTTTGTTGGGACTGTGTAGAGGAATAATCACTCTGTGTCTGACCCCGGGAGAGTTTGATGGGGCCGCGTAGAGGAATAATCACTCTTTTTCTGACCCCGGGAATGTTTGCTGGGACCGTGTAGAGGAATAATCACTCTGTGTCTGACCCCGGGAGTGTGTGATGGGACGGCGTGGAGGGAGATTCACTCTGTGTCTGACCGCGGGAGTGTTTGATGGGACCGTGTAGAGGAATAATCACTGTGTGTCTGACTCCGGCAGAGTGTGATGGGACAGTGTTGAATGAGATTCACCCTGTGTCTGACACCGGGAGAGTGTGATGGTACCGTGTAGAGGAATAATCTCTCTGTGTCTGACCACGGAAGTGTTTGATGAGACCTTGTAGAGGAATAACGACTTTGTGTCTGACACCGGGATTGTTTGATGGGACGGTGTAGAGGAATAATCTCTCTGTGTCTGACCCCGGGAGTGTTTGATGGTACCGTGTAGAGGAATAATCCCTCTGTGTCTGACCCTGGGAGTGTGTGATGGGACGGTGTGAATTGAGATTCACTCTGTGTCTGTCCCCGGTAGTGTTTGATGGGACCTTGTAGAGGAATAATCACTCTGCGTCTTACCCCGGGAGTGTGTGATGGGACGGTGAAAGGGAGATTCACTCTGCGTCTGACCCCGGGAGTTTTTGATGGGACCGCGTAGAGGAATAATAACTCTGTGTCTGACCCTGGGAGTGTTTGATGGTACCGTGTAGAGGAATAATCACTGTGTGTCTGACCCCGGCAGAGTGTGATGGGACAGTGTTGAAGGAGATTCACCCTGTGTCTGACACGGGGAGAGTGTGATGGTACCGTGTAGAGGAATAATCACACTGTGTCTGACCACGGGAGTGTGTGATGGGACGGTGTGGAGGGAGATTCACTCTGTGTCTGACCCCGGGATTGTTTGATTGGACCGTGTAGAGGAAAAATCACTCTGTGTCTGACATCGGGAGTGTGTGTTGGGACGGTGTGGAGGGAGATTCACTCTGTGTCTAACCCCGGGAGAGTTTGATGGGCGGTGTAGAGGAATAATCACTCTGTGGCTGACCCCGGGAGTGTTTGATGGGACCGTGTAGAGGAATAATCACTCTGTGTTTGACCAGGGAGTGTGTGATGGGACGATTTGGAGGAAGATTCACTCTGTGTCTCACCCCGGGAGTGATTGATGGGACCGTGTAGAGGAATAATCAGTCTGTGTCTGACCCCGGGAGAGTGTGATGGGCGGTGTAGAGGAATAATCTCTCGGTGTCTGACCCCGGGAGTGTTTGATGGTACCGTGTAGAGGAATAACCTCTCTGTGTCTGACCCCGGGAGTCTGTGATGGGACGGTGTGAGGGAGATTCACTCTGCGTCTGACCCCGGGAGTTTTTGATGGGAACGCGTAGAGGAATAATAACTCTGTGTCTGACCCTGGGAGTGTTTGATGGTACCGTGTAGAGGAATAATCGCTCTGTGTCTGACAACCGGGATCGTTTGATGGGACCGTGTAGAGGAATAATCACTCTGTGTCTGAACCCGGGAGAGTTTGATGGGGCCGCGTAGAGGAATAATCACTCTGTTTCTGACCCCTGGAATGTTTGATGGGACCGTGTAGAGGAATAATCAGTCTGTGTCTGACCCGGGAGTGTGTGATGGGAAGATTTGGAGGGAGATTCACTCTGTGTCTGACCCCGGGATTGTATGATGGGACGGTGTGGAGGGAGATTCAGTCTGTGTCTGACCCCGGGAGAGTTTGATGGGGCCGTGTAGAGGATGAATCACTGTGTGTCTGACCACGGAAGTGTTTGATGTGACCTTGTAGAGGAATAATCACTCTGTGTCTGACACCGGGAGTGTTTGATGGGACCGTGTAGAGGAATAAACTCTCTGTGTATGACCCCGGGAGTGTTTGATGGTACCGTGTAGAGGAATAATCTCTCTGTGTCTGACCCCGGGTGTGTGTGATTGGACGCTGAGGATTGAGATTCACTCTGTGTCTGACCCCGGGAGTGTTTGATGGGTCCCTGTAGAGTAATAATCTCTCTGTCTCTGACCCCGGGAGTGTTTGATGGTACCGTGTAGAGGAATAAACTCACTGTGTCTGACACCGGGAGTGTGTGATGGGACGGTGTGAATTGAGATTCACTCTGTGTCTGTCCCCGGTAGTGTTTGATTGGACCTTGTAGAGGAATAATCACTCTGTGTCTTACCCCGTGAGTGTGTGATAGGACGGTGTAAGGGAGATTCACTCTGCGTCTGACCCCGGGAGTTTTTGATGGGACCGCGTAGAGGAATAATAACTCTGTGTCTGACCCTGGGAGTGTTTGATGGTACCGTGTAGTGTAATAATCACTCTGTGTCTGACCACCGGGATCGTTTGATGGGACCGTGTAGAGGAATAATCACTCTGTGTCTGACCCAGGGAGTGTGATGCGTCGGTGTAGAGTATTAATCACTCTGTGTCTGACCACGGGAGTGTGTGATGGGACGGTGTGGAGGGAGATTCACTCTGTGTCTGACCCCGGGAGAGTGTGATGGGCGGTGTAGAGGGATAATCACTCTGCGGCTGACCCCGGGAGTGTTTGATTGGACCGTGTAGAGGAATAATCACTCTGTGTCTGACCCCGGGATTGTATGATGGGACGGTGTGGAGGGAGATTCAGTCTGTGTCTGACCACGGGAGAGTTTGATGGGGCCGTGTAGAGGATGAATCACTCTGTGTCTGACCACGGAAGTGTTTGATGTGACCTTGTAGAGGGATAATGACTCTGTGTCTTACACCGGGAGTGTTTGATGGGACCGTGTAGAGGAATAATCTCTCTGTGTCTGACCCCGGGAGTGTTTGATGGTACCGTGTAGAGGAATAATCTCTCTGTGTCTGACCCTGGGTGTGTGTGATTGGACGCTGAGGATTGAGATTCACTCTGTGTCTGACCCCGGGAGTGTGTGATGGGTCCGTGTAGAGGAATAATCTCTCTGTGTCTGACCCCGGGAGTGTTTGATGGTTCCGTGTAGTGGAATAAACTCTCTGTGTCTGACACCGGGAGTGTGTGATGGGACGGTGTGAATTGAGATTCACTCTGTGTCTGTCCCCGGTAGTGTTTGATGGGACCTTGTAGAGGAATAATCACTCTGTGTCTTACTCCGGGAGTGTGTGATGGGACGGTGTGAGGGAGATTCACTCTGCGTCTGACCCCGGGAGTTTTTGATGGGACCGTGTAGAGTAATAATCTCTCTGTGTCTGACCCCGGGAGTGTTTGACGGTACCGTATAGAGGAATAATCTCTCTGTGTCTGACCCCGGGAGTGTGTGGTGGGACGGTGTGGAGGGAGATTCACTCTGTGTCTGACCCCGGGAGTGTTTGATGGGACCGTGTAGAGGAATAATCCCTCTGTGTCTGACCCTGGAGTGTGTGATGGGACGGTGTTGTGGGAGATTCAGTCTATGTCTGACCCCGGGAGTGTTTGATGGGACCCTGTAGAGGAATAATCACAATGTGTCTGACCAGGGGAGTGTGTGATGGGACGGTTTGGAGGGAGATTCACTCTGTGTCTGACCCCGGGAGTGTTTGATGGGACCGTGTAGAGGAATAATCACTCTGTGTCTGACCAGGGGAGTGTGTGATGGGACGGTGTGGAGGGAGATTCACTCTGTGTCTGACCCCGGGAGTTTTTGATGGGACCGCGTAGAGGAATAATAACTCTGTGTCTGACCCTGGGAGTGTTTGATGGTACGGTGTAGAGTAATAATCACTCTGTGTCTGACCACCGGGATCGTTTGATGGGACCGTGTAGAGGAATAATGACTCTGTGTCTGAACCCGGGAGAGTTTAATGGGGCCGCGTAGAGGAATAATCACTCTGTTTCTGACCCCGGGAATGTTTGATGGGACCGTGTAGAGGAATCATCACTCTGTGTCTGACCCCGGGAGTGTGTGATGGGACGGCGTAGAGGGAGATTCACTCTGTGTCTGACCCCGGGACTGTTTGATGGGACCGTGTAGAGGAATAATCACTGTGTGTCTGATCCCGGCAGAGTGTGATGGGACAGTGTTGAAGGAGATTCACCCTGTGTCTGACACCGGGAGAGTGTGATGGTACCGTGTAGAGGAATAATCACTCTGTGTCTGACCACGGAAGAGTTTGATGAGACCTTGTAGAGGAATAATGACTCTGTGTCTGACACCAGGATTTTTTGATGGGACCGTGTAGAGTAATAATCTCTCTGTGTCTGACCCCGGGAGTGTTTGACGGTACCGTATAGAGGAATAATCTCTCTGTGTCTGACCCCGGGAGTGTGTGATGGGACGGTGTGGAGGGAGATTCACTCTGTGTCTGACCCCGGGAGTGTTTGATGGGACCGTGTAGAGGAATAATCCCTCTGTGTCTGACCCTGGGAGTGTGTGATGGGACTGTGTGGAGGGAGATTCACCCTGTGTCTGACCCCGGGAGTGTTTGATGGAACCATGTAGAGGAATAATCACTCTGTGTTTGACCACGGGAGTGTGTGATGGGACGGTGTGGAGGGAGATTCACTCTGTGTCTGACCCCGGTAGTGTTTGATTGGACCGTGTAGAGGAAAAATCACTCTGTGTCTGACCACGGGAGTGTGTGATGGGACCGTGTGGAGGGAGATTCACTCTGTGTCTGACCCCGGGAGAGTGTGATGGGCGGTGTAGAGGAATAATCACTCTGTGGCTGACCCCGGGAGTGTTTGATGGGACCGGGTAGAGGAATAATCTCTCTGTGTCTGACCCGGGGAGTGTTTGATGGTACCGTGTAGAGGAATAATCTCTCTGTGTCTGACCCCGGGAGTGTTTGATTGGACCGTGTAGATCAATAATCACTCTGTGTCTGACCCCGGGAGTGTGTGATGGGACGGTGTGGAGGGAGATTCACCCTGATTCTGACCCAGGGAGAGTTTGATGGAACCGTGTAGAGGAATAATCACTCTGTGTTTGACCACGGGAGTGTGTGATGCGTCGGTGTAGAGTATTAACCACTCTGTGTCTGACCACGGGAGTGTGTGATGTGACGGTGTGGAGGGAGATTTAGTCTGTGTCTGACCCCGGGAGTGTTTGATGGGACCTTGTAGAGGGATAATGACTCTGTGTCTGACACCGGGAGTGTTTGATGGGACCGTGTAGAGGAATAATCTCTCTGTGTCTGACCCCGGGAGTGTGTGATGGTACCGTGTAGAGGAATAATCTCTCTGTGTCTGACCCCGGGTGTGTGTGATTGGACGGTGAGGATTGAGATTCACTCTGTGTCTGACCCCGGGAGTGTTTGATGGTACCGTGTAGAGGAATAATCTCTCTGTGTCTGACCCCGGGTGTGTGTGATTGGACGGTGAGGATTGAGATTCACTCTGTGTCTGACCCCGGGAGTGTTTGATTGGACCGTGTAGATCAATAATCACTCTGTGTCTGACCCCGGGAGTGTGTGATGGGACGGTGTGGAGGGAGATTCACCCTGATTCTGACCCCGGGAGTGTTTGATGGAACCGTGTAGAAGAATAATCACTCTGTGTTTGACCACGGGAGTGTGTGATGCGTCGGTGTAGAGTATTATTCACTCTGTGTCTGAACACGGGAGTGTGTGATGGGACGGTGTGGAGGGAGATTCACTCTGTGTCTGACCCCGGGAGAGTGTGATGGGCGGTGTAGAGGGATAATCACTCTGCGGCTGACCCCGGGAGTGTTTGATTGGACCGTGTAGAGGAATAATCACTCTGTGTCTGACCCCCGGGATTGAATGATGGGACGGTGCGGAGGGAGATTCAGTCTGTGTCTGACCCCGGGAGAGTTTGATGGGGCCGTGTAGAGGAATAATCACTCTGTGTCTGACCACGGAAGTGTTTGATGTGACCTTGTAGAGGGATAATGACTCTGTGTCTGACACCGGGAGTGTTTGATGGGACCGTGTAGAGGAATAATCTCTCTGTGTCTGACCCCGGGAGTGTTTGATGGTACCGTGTGGAGGAATTATCTCTCTGTGTCTGACCCCGGGAGTGTTTAATGGTACCGTGTAGAGGAATAAACTCTCTGTGTCTGACCCCGGGAGTGTGTGATGGGACGGTGTGAATTGAGATTCACTCTGTGTCTGTCCCCGGTAGTGTTTGATGGGACCTTGTAGAGGAATAATCACTCTGCGTCTTACCCCGGGAGTGTGTGATGGGACGGTGAAAGGGAGATTCACTCTGCGTCTGACCCCGGGAGTTTTTGATGGGACCGCGTAGAGGAATAATAACTCTGTGTCTGACCCTGGGAGTGTTTGATGGTACCGTGTAGAGGAATAATCACTGTGTGTCTGACCCCGGCAGAGTGTGATGGGACAGTGTTGAAGGAGATTCACCCTGTGTCTGACACGGGGAGAGTGTGATGGTACCGTGTAGAGGAATAATCACACTGTGTCTGACCACGGGAGTGTGTGATGGGACGGTGTGGAGGGAGATTCACTCTGTGTCTGACCCCGGGATTGTTTGATTGGACCGTGTAGAGGAAAAATCACTCTGTGTCTGACATCGGGAGTGTGTGTTGGGACGGTGTGGAGGGAGATTCACTCTGTGTCTAACCCCGGGAGAGTTTGATGGGCGGTGTAGAGGAATAATCATTCTGTGGCTGACCCCGGGAGTGTTTGATGGGACCGTGTAGAGGAATAATCACTCTGTGTTTGACCAGGGAGTGTGTGATGGGACGATTTGGAGGAAGATTCTCTCTGTCTCACCCCGGGAGTGATTGATGGGACCGTGTAGAGGAATAATCAGTCTGTGTCTGACCCCGGGAGAGTGTGATGGGCGGTGTAGAGGAATAATCTCTCGGTGTCTGACCCCGGGAGTGTTTGATGGTACCGTGTAGAGGAATAAACTCTCTGTGTCTGACCCCGGGAGTGTGTGATGGGACGGTGTGAATTGAGATTCACTGTGTGTCTGTCCCCGGTAGAGTTTGATGGGACCTTGTAGAGGAATAATCACTCCGTGTCTTACCCCGTGAGTCTGTGATGGGACGGTGTGAGGGAGATTCACTCTGCGTCTGACCCCGGGAGTTTTTGATGGGAACGCGTAGAGGAATAATAACTCTGTGTCTGACCCTGGGAGTGTTTGATGGTACCGTGTAGAGGAATAATCGCTCTGTGTCTGACAACCGGGATCGTTTGATGGGACCGTGTAGAGGAATAATCACTCTGTGTCTGAACCCGGGAGAGTTTGATGGGGCCGCGTAGAGGAATAATCACTCTGTTTCTGACCCCTGGAATGTTTGATGGGTCGTGTAGAGGAATAATCAGTCTGTGTCTGACCCGGGAGTGTGTGATGGGAAGATTTGGAGGGAGATTCACTCTGTGTCTGACCCCGGGAGAGTGTGATGGGCGGTGTAGAGGAATAATCTCTTTGTGTCTGACCCCGGGAGTGTTTGATGGGACCGTGTAGAGGAATAATCCGTCTGTGTCTTACCCCGGGAGTCTGTGATGGGACGGTGTGAGGGAGATTCACTCTGCGTCTGACCCGGGTGTTTTTGATGGGACCGCGTAGAGGAATAATCAGTCTGTGTCTGACCCGGGAGTGTGTGATGGGACGATTTGGAGGGAGATTCACTCTGTGTCTGACCCCGGGAGTGTTTGATGGGACCGTGTAGAGGAATAATCACTCTGTGTCTGACCACGGGAGTGTGTGATGGGACGGTGTGTGGGGAGATTCACTCTGTGTCTGACCCCGGGAGAGTGTGATGGGCGGAGTAGAGGAATAATCACTCTGTCTCTGACCTCCGGGATCGTTTGAAGGGTCCGTGTAGAGGAATAATCACTCTGTGTCTGACCACCGGGATCGTTTGTTGGGACTGTGTAGAGGAATAATCACTCTGTGTCTGACCCCGGGAGAGTTTGATGGGGCCGCGTAGAGGAATAATCACTCTTTTTCTGACCCCGGGAATGTTTGCTGGGACCGTGTAGAGGAATAATCACTCTGTGTCTGACCCCGGGAGTGTGTGATGGGACGGCGTGGAGGGAGATTCACTCTGTGTCTGACCGCGGGAGTGTTTGATGGGACCGTGTAGAGGAATAATCACTGTGTGTCTGACTCCGGCAGAGTGTGATGGGACAGTGTTGAATGAGATTCACCCTGTGTCTGACACCGGGAGAGTGTGATGGTACCGTGTAGAGGAATAATCTCTCTGTGTCTGACCACGGAAGTGTTTGATGAGACCTTGTAGAGGAATAACGACTTTGTGTCTGACACCGGGATTGTTTGATGGGACGGTGTAGAGGAATAATCTCTCTGTGTCTGACCCCGGGAGTGTTTGATGGTACCGTGTAGAGGAATAATCCCTCTGTGTCTGACCCTGGGAGTGTGTGATGGGACTGTGTGGAGGGAGATTCACCCTGTGTCTGACCCCGGGAGTGTTTGATGGAACCATGTAGAGGAATAATCACTCTGTGTTTGAACACGGGAGTGTGTGATGGGACGGTGTGGAGGGAGATTCAGTCTGTGTCTGACCCCGGGAGTGTTTGATGGCACCGTGTAGAGGAATAATCACACTGTGTCTGACCACGGGAGTGTGTGATGGGACGGTGTGGAGGGAGATTCACTCTGTGTCTGACCCCGGGAGTGTTTGATTGAACCGTGTTGAGGAATAATCTCTCTGTGTCTGACCACGGAAGAGTTTGATGTGACCTTGTAGAGGAATAATGACTCTGTGTCTGACACCGGGATTGTTTGATGGGCGGTGTAGAGGAATAATCACTCTGTGGCTGACCCCGGGAGTGTTTGATGGGACCGGGTAGAGGAATAATCTCTCTGTGTCTGACCCCGGGAGTGTGTGATGGGACGGTGTGAATTGAGATTCACTCTGTGTCTGTCCCCGGTAGTGTTTGATGGGACCTTGTAGAGGAATAATCACTCTGCGTCTTACCCCGGGAGTGTGTGATGGGACGGTGAAAGGGAGATTCACTCTGCGTCTGACCCCGGGAGTTTTTGATGGGACCGCGTAGAGGAATAATCACTGTGTGTCTGACCCCGGCAGAGTGTGATGGGACAGTGTTGAAGGAGATTCACCCTGTGTCTGACACGGGGAGAGTGTGATGGTACCGTGTAGAGGAATAATCACACTGTGTCTGACCACGGGAGTGTGTGATGGGACGGTGTGGAGGGAGATTCACTCTGTGTCTGACCCCGGGATTGTTTGATTGGACCGTGTAGAGGAAAAATCACTCTGTGTCTGACATCGGGAGTGTGTGTTGGGACGGTGTGGAGGGAGATTCACTCTGTGTCTAACCCCGGGAGAGTTTGATGGGCGGTGTAGAGGAATAATCACTCTGTGGCTGACCCCGGGAGTGTTTGATGGGACCGTGTAGAGGAATAATCACTCTGTGTTTGACCAGGGAGTGTGTGATGGGACGATTTGGAGGAAGATTCACTCTGTGTCTCACCCCGGGAGTGATTGATGGGACCGTGTAGAGGAATAATCAGTCTGTGTCTGACCCCGGGAGAGTGTGATGGGCGGTGTAGAGGAATAATCTCTCGGTGTCTGACCCCGGGAGTGTTTGATGGTACCGTGTAGAGGAATAAACTCTCTGTGTCTGACCCCGGGAGTCTGTGATGGGACGGTGTGAGGGAGATTCACTCTGCGTCTGACCCCGGGAGTTTTTGATGGGAACGCGTAGAGGAATAATAACTCTGTGTCTGACCCTGGGAGTGTTTGATGGTACCGTGTAGAGGAATAATCGCTCTGTGTCTGACAACCGGGATCGTTTGATGGGACCGTGTAGAGGAATAATCACTCTGTGTCTGAACCCGGGAGAGTTTGATGGGGCCGCGTAGAGGAATAATCACTCTGTTTCTGACCCCTGGAATGTTTGATGGGACCGTGTAGAGGAATAATCAGTCTGTGTCTGACCCGGGAGTGTGTGATGGGAAGATTTGGAGGGAGATTCACTCTGTGTCTGACCCCGGGAGAGTGTGATGGGCGGTGTAGAGGAATAATCTCTCTGTGTCTGACCCCGGGAGTGTTTGATGGGACCGTGTAGAGGAATAATCCGTCTGTGTCTTACCCCGGGAGTCTGTGATGGGACGGTGTGAGGGAGATTCACTCTGCGTCTGACCCGGGTGTTTTTGATGGGACCGCGTAGAGGAATAATCAGTCTGTGTCTGACCCGGGAGTGTGTGATGGTACGATTTGGAGGGAGATTCACTCTGTGTCTGACCCCGGGAGTGTTTGATGGGAACGTGTAGAGGAATAATCACTCTGTGTCTGACCACGGGAGTGTGTGATGGGACGGTGTGTGGGGAGATTCACCCTGTGTCTGACCCCGGGAGAGTGTGATGGGCGGTGTAGAGGTATAATCACTCTGTGTCTGACCACCGGGATCGTTTGAAGGGTCCGTGTAGAGGAATAATCACTCTGTTTCTGACCCCGGGAATGTTTGATGGGAAGGTGTAGAGGAATAATCACTCTATGTCTGACCCCAGGAGTGTGTGATGGGACCGTGTAGAGGAATAATCACACTGTGTCTGATCACGGGAGTGTGCGATGGGACGGTGTGAGGGAGATTCACACTGCGTCTGACCCCGGGATTTTTTGATGGGACCGTGTTGAGGAATAATCACTCTGTGTCTGACCCTGGGAGTGTTTGATGGTACCGTGTAGAGGAATAATCACTCTGTGTCTGACCACCGGGATCGTTTGTTGGGACTGTGTAGAGGAATAATCACTCTGTGTCTGACCCCGGGAGAGTTTGATGGGGCCGCGTAGAGGAATAATCACTCTTTTTCTGACCCCGGGAATGTTTGCTGGGACCGTGTAGAGGAATAATCACTCTGTGTCTGACCCCGGGAGTGTGTGATGGGACGGCGTGGAGGGAGATTCACTCTGTGTCTGACCGCGGGAGTGTTTGATGGGACCGTGTAGAGGAATAATCACTGTGTGTCTGACCCCGGCAGAGTGTGATGGGACAGTGTTGAATGAGATTCACCCTGTGTCTGACACCGGGAGAGTGTGATGGTACCGTGTAGAGGAATAATCTCTCTGTGTCTGACCACGGAAGTGTTTGATGAGACCTTGTAGAGGAATAACGACTTTGTGTCTGACACCGGGATTGTTTGATGGAAAGGTGTAGAGGAATAATCTCTCTGTGTCTGACCCCGGGAGTGTTTGATGGGACCGTGTAGAGGAATAATCACACTGTGTCTGACCACGGGAGTGTGTGATGGGACGGTGTGGAGGGAGATTCACTCTGTGTCTGACCCCGGGAGTGTTTGATTGAACCGTGTTGAGGAATAATCTCTCTGTGTCTGACCACGGAAGAGTTTGATGTGACCTTGTAGAGGAATAATGACTCTGTGTCTGACACCGGGATTGTTTGATGGGCGGTGTAGAGGAATAATGACTCTGTGGCTAACCCCGGGAGTGTTTGATGGGACCGGGTAGAGGAATAATCTCTCTGTGTCTGACCCCGGGAGT
Organism: Hypanus sabinus; assembly: GCF_030144855.1. Classification (NCBI taxonomy): domain Eukaryota; kingdom Metazoa; phylum Chordata; class Chondrichthyes; order Myliobatiformes; family Dasyatidae; genus Hypanus; species Hypanus sabinus. The sequence goes on along the minus strand of NW_026779062.1, from coordinate 16,312 downwards.
GTTTGATGGTACCGTGTAGAGGAATAATCTCTCTGTGTCTGATCCCGGGAGTGTGTGATGGGACGGTGTGGAGGGAGATTCACCCTGATTCTGACCCCGGGAGTGTTTGATGGAACCGTGTAGAGGAATAATCACTCTGTGTCTGACCACGAGAGTGTGTGATGGGACGGTGTGGAGGGAGATTCAGTCTATGTCTGACCCCGGGAGTGTTTGATGGGACCGTGTAGAGGAATAATCACACTGTGTCTGACCACGGGAGTGTGTGATGGGACGTTGTGGAGGAAGATTCACTCTGTGTCTGACCCCGGGAGTGTTTGATGGGACCGTGTAGAGGAATAATCAGTCTGTGTCTGACACTGGAGTGTGTGTTGGTACGGTTTGGAGGGAGATTCACTCTGTGTCTGACCCAGGGAGTGTGTGATGGGCGGTGTAGAGGAACATTCACTCTGTGTCTGACCCCGGGAGTGTGAGATGGGACCGTGTAGAGCAATAATCACTCTGTGTCTGACACCGGGAGGGTTTGATGAGACCTTGTAGAGGAATAATGACTCTGTGTCTGACACCGGGATTGTTTAATGGGACCGTGTAGAGGAATAATCTCTCTGTGTCTGACGCCGGGAGTGTTTGATGGTACCGTGTAGAGGAATAATCTCTCTGTGTCTGACCCCGGGAGAGTGTGATGGGACGGTGTGGAGGGAGATTCACTCTGTGTCTGACCCCGGGAGTGTTTGATGGGACCGTGTAGAGGAATAATCCCTCTGTGTCTGTCCCTGGGTTTGTGTGATGGGACGGTGTGGCGGGAGATTCACTCTGTGTCTGACCCCGGGAGTGTTTGATTGGACCGTGTAGAGGAATAATCACTCTGTGTCTGACCACGGGAGTGTGTGATGGGACGGTGTGGAGGGAGATTCACTCTGTGGCTGACCCCGGGAGAGTGTGATGGGCGGTGTAGAGGAATAATCACTCTGTGGCTGACCCCGGGAGAGTTTGATGGGACCGGGTAGAGGAATAATCTCTCTGTGTCTGACCCCGGGAGTGTTTGATGGTACCGTGTAGAGGAATAATCTCTCTGTGTCTGACCCCGGGAGTGTGAGATGGGACAGTGTAGAGCAATAATCACTCTGTGTCTGACACCGGGAGAGTTTGATGAGATCTTGTAGAGGAATAATCACACTGTGTCTGACCACGGGAGTGTGTGATGGGATGGTGTGGAGGGAGATTCACTCTGTGTCTGACCCCGGGAGAGTGTGATGGGCGGTGTAATGGAATAATCACTCTGTGGCTGACCCCGGGAGTGTTTGATGGGACCGGGTAGAGGAATAATCTCTCTGTGTCTGACCCCGGATGTGTTTGATGGTACCGTGTAGAGGAATAATCTCTCTGTGTCTGACCCCGGGAGTGTTTGATGGGACCGTGTAGATCAATAATCACTCTGTGTCTGACCCCGGGAGTGTGTGATGTGACGGTGTGGATGGAGATTCACCCTGATTCTGACCCCGGGAGTGTTTGATGGAACCGTGTAGAGGAATAATCACTCTGTGTTTGACCACGGGAGTGTGTGATGCGTCGGTGTAGAGTATTAATCACTCTGTGTCTGACCACGGGAGTGTGTGATGGGACGGTGTGGAGGGAGATTCACTCTGTGTCTGACCCCGGGAGTGTTTGATGGGACCGTGTAGAGGAATAATCCCTCTGTGTCTGATCCCGGGAGTGTGTGATGGGACGGTGTGGAGGGAGATTCACCCTGATTCTGACCCCGGGAGTGTTTGATGGAACCGTGTAGAGGAATAATCACTCTGTGTCTGACCACGAGAGTGTGTGATGGGACGGTGTGGAGGGAGATTCAGTCTATGTCTGACCCCGGGAGTGTTTGATGGGACCGTGTAGAGGAATAATCACACTGTGTCTGACCACGGGAGTGTGTGATGGGACGTTGTGGAGGAAGATTCACTCTGTGTCTGACCCCGGGAGTGTTTGATGGGACCGTGTAGAGGAATAATCTCTCTGTGTCTGACGCCGGGAGTGTTTGATGGTACCGTGTAGAGGAATAATCTCTCTGTGTCTTACCCCGGGAGAGTGTGATGGGACGGTGTGGAGGGAGATTCACTCTGTGTCTGACCCCGGGAGTGTTTGATGGGACCGTGTAGAGGAATAATCCCTCTGTGTCTGTCCCTGGGTTTGTGTGATGGGACGGTGTGGAGGGAGATTCACTCTGTGTCTGACCCCGGGAGTGTTTGATTGGACCGTGTAGAGGAATAATCACTCTGTGTCTGACCACGGGAGTGTGTGATGGGACGGTGTGGAGGGAGATTCACTCTGTGGCTGACCCCGGGAGAGTGTGATGGGCGGTGTAGAGGAACATTCACTCTGTGTCTGACCCCGGGAGTGTGAGATGGGACAGTGTAGAGCAATAATCACTCTGTGTCTGACACCGGGAGAGTTTGATGAGATCTTGTAGAGGAATAATCACACTGTGTCTGACCACGGGAGTGTGTGATGGGATGGTGTGGAGGGAGATTCACTCTGTGTCTGACCCCGGGAGAGTGTGATGGGCGGTGTAATGGAATAATCACTCTGTGGCTGACCCCGGGAGTGTTTGATGGGACCGGGTAGAGGAATAATCTCTCTGTGTCTGACCCCGGGTGTGTTTAATGGTACCGTGTAGAGGAATAATCTCTCTGTGTCTGACCCCGGGAGTGTTTGATGGGACCGTGTAGATCAATAATCACTCTGTGTCTGACCCCGGGAGTGTGTGATGTGACGGTGTGGATGGAGATTCACCCTGATTCTGACCTCGGGAGTGTTTGATGGAACCGTGTAGAGGAATAATCACTCTGTGTTTGACCACGGGAGTGTGTGATGCGTCGGTGTAGAGTATTAATCACTCTGTGTCTGACCACGGGAGTGTGTGATGGGACGGTGTGGAGGGAGATTCACTCTGTGTCTGACCCCGGGAGTGTTTGATGGGACCGTGTAGAGGAATAATCCCTCTGTGTCTGACCCTGGGAGTGTGTGACGGGACTGTGTGGAGGGAGATTCACCCTGTGTTTGACACCGGGAGTGTTTGATGGAACCATGTAGAGGAATAATCATACTGTGTCTGACCAGGGGAGTGTGTGATGGGACGGTGTGGAGGGAGATTCACTCTGTGTCTGACCCCGGGAGTGTTTGATTGGACCGTGTAGAGGAAAAATCACTCTGTGTCTGACCACGGGAGTGTGTGATGGGACGGTGTGGAGTGAGATTCACTCTGTGTCTGACCCCGGGAGAGTGTGATGGGTGGTGTAGAGGAATAATCACTCTGTGGCAGACCCCGGGAGTGTTTGATGGGACCTGGTAGAGGAATAATCTCTCTGTGTCTGACCCCGGGAGTGTTTGATGGGACGGTGTAGGTCAATAATCACTCTGTGTCTGACCCCGGGAGTGTGTGATGGGACGGTTTGGAGGGAGATTCACCCTGATTCTGACCCCGGGAATGTTTGATGGAACCGTGTAGAGGAATAATCACTCTGTGTTTGACCACGGGAGTGTGTGATGCGTCGGTGTAGAGTATTAATCACTCTGTGTCTGACCACGGGAGTGTGTGATGGGACGGTGTGGAGGGAGATTCAGTCTATGTCTGACCCCGGGAGTGTTTGATGGGACCGTGTAGAGGAATAATCACACTGTGTCTGACCACGGGAGTGTGTGATGGGACGGTGTGGAGGAAGATTCACTCTGTGTCTGACCCCGGGAGTGTTTGATGGGACCGTGTATAGGAATAATCACTCTGTGTCTGACCACGGGAGTGTGTGATGGGACGGTGTGGAGGGAGATTCACTCTGTGTCTGACCCCGGGAGAGTGTGATGGGAGGTGTAGAGGGATAATCACTCTGCGGCTGACCCCGGGACTGTTTGATTGGACCGTGTAGAGGAATAATCTCTCTGTGTCTGACCACGGAAGAGTCTGATGAGACCTTGTAGAGGAATAATGACTTTGTGTCTGACACCGGGATTGTTTGATGGGACCGTGTAGAGGAATAATCTCTCTGTGTCTGACCCCGGGAGTGTTTGATGGTACCGTGTAGAGGAATAATCCCTCTGTGTCTGACCCTGGGAGTGTGTGATGGGACTGTGTGGAGGGAGATTCACCCTGTGTCTGACCCCGGGAGTGTTTGATGGAACCTTGTAGAGGAATAATCACTCTGTGTTTGAACACGGGAGTGTGTGATGGGACGGTGTGGAGGGAGATTCAGTCTGTGTCTGACCCCGGGAGTGTTTGATGGGACCGTGTAGAGGAATAATCACACTGTGTCTGACCACGGGAGTGTGTGATGGGACGGTGTGGATGGAGATTCACCCTGATTCTGACCCCGGGAGTGTTTGATGGAACCGTGTAGAGGAATAATCACTCTGTGTTTGACCACGGGAGTGTGTGATGCGTCGGTGTAGAGTATTAATCACTCTGTGTCTGACCACGGGAGTGTGTGATGGGACGGTGTGGAGGGAGATTCACTCTGTGTCTGACCCCGGGAGTGTTTGATGGGACCGTGTAGAGGAATAATCCCTCTATGTCTGACCCTGGGAGTGTGTGACGGGACTGTGTGGAGGGAGATTCACCCTGTGTTAGACACCGGGAGTGTTTGATGGAACCATGTAGAGGAATAATCACTCTGTGTTTGACCCCGGGAGTGTGTGATGGGACGGTGTGGAGGGAGATTCAGTCTGTGTCTGACCCCGGGAGTGTATCATGGGACCGTGTAGAGGAATAATCATACTGTGTCTGACCACGGGAGTGTGTGATGGGACGGTGTGGAGGGAGATTCACTCTGTGTCTGACCCCGGGAGTGTTTGATTGGACCGTGTAGAGGAAAAATCACTCTGCGTCTGACCACGGGAGTGTGTGATGGGACGGTGTGGAGTGAGATTCACTCTGTGTCTGACCCCGGGAGAGTGTGATGGGCGGAGTAGAGGAATAATCACTCTGTGACAGACCCCGGGAGTGTTTGATGGGACCTGGTAGAGGAATAATCTCTCTGTGTCTGACCCCGGGAGTGTTTGATGGGACGGTGTAGGTCAATAATCACTCTGTGTCTGACCCCGGGAGTGTGTGATGGGACGGTGTGGAGGGAGATTCACCCTGATTCTGACCCCTTGAATGTTTGATGGAACCGTGTAGAGGAATAATCACTCTGTGTTTGACCACGGGAGTGTGTGATGCGTCGGTGTAGAGTATTAATCACTCTGTGTCTGACCACGGGAGTGTGTGATGGGACGGTGTGGAGGGAGATTCAGTCTATGTCTGACCCCGGGAGTGTTTGATGGGACCGTGTAGAGGAATAATGACACTGTGTCTGACCACGGGAGTGTGTGATGGGACGGTGTAGGTCAATAATCACTCTGTGTCTGACCCCGGGAGTGTGTGATGGGACGGTGTGGAGGGAGATTCAGTCTATGTCTGACCCCGGGAGTGTTTGATGGGACCGTGTAGAGGAATAATGACACTGTGTCTGACCACGGGAGTGTGTGATGGGACGGTGTGGAGGAAGATTCACTCTGTGTCTGACCCCGGGAGTGTTTGATGGGACCGTGTATAGGAATAATCACTCTGTGTCTGACCACGGGAGTGTGTGATGGGACGGTGTGGAGGGAGATTCACTCTGTGTCTGACCCCGGGAGAGTGTGATGGGAGGTGTAGAGGGATAATCACTCTGCGGCTGACCCCGGGACTGTTTGATTGGACCGTGTAGAGGAATAATCTCTCTGTGTCTGACCACGGAAGAGTCTGATGAGACCTTGTAGAGGAATAATGACTTTGTGTCTGACCCCGGGAGTGTTTGATGGAACCGTGTAGAGGAATAATCACTCTGTGTTTGACCACGGGAGTGTGTGATGCGTCGGTGTAGAGTATTAATCACTCTGTGTCTGACCACGGGAGTGTGTGATGGGACGGTGTGGAGGGAGATTCACTCTGTGTCTGACCCCGGGAGTGTTTGATGGGACCGTGTAGAGGAATAATCCCTCTATGTCTGACCCTGGGAGTGTGTGACGGGACTGTGTGGAGGGAGATTCACCCTGTGTTTGACACCGGGAGTGTTTGATGGAACCATGTAGAGGAATAATCACTCTGTGTTTGACCCCGGGAGTGTGTGATGGGACGGTGTGGAGGGAGATTCAGTCTGTGTCTGCTGGGAGTGTATCATGGGACCGTGTAGAGGAATAATCATACTGTGTCTGACCACGGGAGTGTGTGATGGGACGGTGTGGAGGGAGATTCACTCTGTGTCTGACCCCGGGAGTGTTTGATTGGACCGTGTAGAGGAAAAATCACTCTGCGTCTGACCACGGGAGTGTGTGATGGGACGGTGTGGAGTGAGATTCACTCTGTGTCTGACCCCGGGAGAGTGTGATGGGCGGAGTAGAGGAATAATCACTCTGTGACAGACCCCGGGAGTGTTTGATGGGACCTGGTAGAGGAATAATCTCTCTGTGTCTGACCCCGGGAGTGTTTGATGGGACGGTGTAGGTCAATAATCACTCTGTGTCTGACCCCGGGAGTGTGTGATGGGACGGTGTGGAGGGAGATTCACCCTGATTCTGACCCCTTGAATGTTTGATGGAACCGTGTAGAGGAATAATCACTCTGTGTTTGACCACGGGAGTGTGTGATGCGTCGGTGTAGAGTATTAATCACTCTGTGTCTGACCACGGGAGTGTGTGATGGGACGGTGGGGAGGGAGATTCAGTCTATGTCTGACCCCGGGAGTGTTTGATGGGACCGTGTAGAGGAATAATGACACTGTGTCTGACCACGGGAGTGTGTGATGGGACGGTGTGGAGGAAGATTCACTCTGTGTCTGACCCCGGGAGTGTTTGATGGGACCGTGTATAGGAATAATCACTCTGTGTCTGACCACGGGAGTGTGTGATGGGACGGTGTGGAGGGAGATTCACTCTGTGTCTGACCCCGGGAGAGTGTGATGGGCGGTGTAGAGGGATAATCACTCTGCGGCTGACCCCGGGAGTGTTTGATTGGACCGTGTAGAGGAATAATCTCTCTGTGTCTGACCACGGAAGAGTCTGATGAGACCTTGTAGAGGAATAATGACTTTGTGTCTGACACCGGGATTGTTTGATGGGACCGTGTAGAGGAATAATCTCTCTGTGTCTGACCCCGGGAGTGTTTGATGGTACCGTGTAGAGGAATAATCCCTCTGTGTCTGACCCTGGGAGTGTGTGATGGGACTGTGTGGAGGGAGATTCACCCTGTGTCTGACCCCGGGAGTGTTTGATGGAACCTTGTAGAGGAATAATCACTCTGTGTTTGAACACGGGAGTGTGTGATGGGACGGTGTGGAGGGAGATTCAGTCTGTGTCTGACCCTGGGAGTGTTTGATGGGACCGTGTAGAGGAATAATCACACTGTGTCTGACCACGGGAGTGTGTGATGGGACGGTGTGGAGGGAGATTCACTCTGTGTCTGACCCCGGGAGTGTTTGATTGAACCGTGTTGAGGAATAATCTCTCTGTGTCTGACCACGGAAGAGTTTGATGTGACCTTGTAGAGGAATAATGACTCTGTGTCTGACACCGGGATTGTTTGATGGGCGGTGTAGAGGAATAATCACTCTGTGGCTGACCCCGGGAGTGTTTGATGGTACCGTGTAGAGGAATAATCTCTCTGTGTCTGATCCCGGAGTGTGTTGGGACGGTGTGGAGGGAGATTCACCCTGATTCTGACCCCGGGAGTGTTTGATGGAACCGTGTAGAGGAATAATCTCTCTGTGTTTGACCACGGGAGTGTGTGATGCGTCGGTGTAGAGTATTAATCACTCTGTGTCTGTCCACGGGAGTGTGTGATGGGACGGTGTGGAGGGAGATTCAGTCTATGTCTGACCCCGGGAGTGTTTGATGGAACCGTGTAGAGGAATAATCACACTGTGTCTGACCACGGGAGTGTGTGATGGGACGTTGTGGAGGAAGATTCACTATGTGTCTGACCCCGGGAGTGTTTGATGGGACCGTGTAGAGGAATAATCAGTCTGTGTCTGACCCTGGAGTGTGTGTTGGTACGGTTTGGAAGGAGATTCACTCTGTGTCTGACCCAGGGAGTGTGTGATGGGCGGTGTAGAGGAACATTCACTCTGTGTCTGACCCCGGGAGTGAGAGATGGGACCGTGTAGAGCAATAATCACTCAGTGTCTGACACCGGGAGAGTTTGATGAGACCTTGTAGAGGAATAATGACTCTGTTTCTGACACCGGGATTGTTTGATGGGACCGTGTAGAGGAATAATCTCTCTGTGTCTGACGCCGGGAGTGTTTGATGGTACCGTGTAGAGGAATAATCTCTCTGTGTCTGTCCCCGGGAGAGTGTGATGGGACGGTGTGGAGGGAGATTCACTCTGTGTCTGACCCCGGGAGTGTTTGATGGGACCGTGTAGAGGAATAATCCCTCTGTGTCTGACCCTGGGTGTGTGTGATGGGACGGTGTGGAGGGAGATTCACTCTGTGTCTGACCCCGGGAGTGTTTGATTGGACCGTGTAGAGGAATAATCACTCTGTGTCTGACCACGGGAGTGTGTGATGGGACGGTGTGGAGGGAGATTCACTCTGTGTCTGACCCCGGGAGAGTGTGATGGGCGGTGTAGAGGAATAATCACTCTGTGGCTGACCCCGGGAGAGTTTGATGGGACCGGGTAGAGGAATAATCTCTCTGTGTCTGACCCCGGGAGTGTTTGATGGTACCGTGTAGAGGAATAATCTCACTGTGTCTGACCCCGGGAGTGTTTGATGGGACAGTGTAGATCAATAATCACTCTGTGTCTGACCCCGGGAGTGTGCGATGGGACGGTGTTTAGGGAGATTCACCCTGATTCTGACCCCGGGAGTGTTTGATGGAACCGTGTAGAGGAATAATCACTCTGTGTTTGACCACGGGAGTGTGTGATGCGTCGGTGTAGAGTATGAATCACTCTGTGTCTGACCACGGGAGTGTGTGATGGGACGGTTTGGAGGGAGATTCAGTCTATGTCTGACCCCGGGAGTGTTTGATGGGACCGTGTAGAGGAATAATCACACTGTGTCTGACCACGGGAGTGTGTGATGGGACGGTGTGGAGGGAGATTCACTCTGTGTCTGACCCCGGGAGAGTGTGATGGGCGGTGTAGAGGAATAATCACTCTGTGGCTGACCCCGGGAGTGTTTGATGGGAACGGGTAGAGGAATAATCTCTCTGTGTCTGACCCCGGGAGTGTTTGATGTTACCGTGTAGAGGAATAATCTCTCTGTGTCTGACCGCGGGAGTGTTTGATGGGACCGTGTAGATCAATAATCACTCTGTGTCTGACCCCGGGAGTGTGTGATGGGACGGTGTGGAGGGAGATTCACCCTGATTCTGACCCCGGGAGTGTTTGATGGGACCGTGTAGAGGAATAATCCCTCTGTGTCTGACCCTGGGAGTGTGTGACGGAACTGTGTGGAGGGAGATTCACCCTGAGTTTGACACCGGGAGTGTTTGATGGAACCATGTAGAGGAATAATCACTCTGTGTTTGACCACGGGAGTGTGTGATGGGACGGTGTGGAGGGAGATTCAGTCTGTGTCTGACCCCGGGAGTGTTTCATGGGACCGTGTAGAGGAATAATCATACTGTGTCTGACCACGGGAGTGTGTGATGGGACGGTGTGGAGGGAGATTCACTCTGTGTCTGACCCCTGGAGTGTTTGATTGGACCGTGTAGAGGAAAAATCACTCTGTGTCTGACCATGGGAGTGTGTGATGGGACGGTGTGGAGTGAGATTCACTCTGTGTCTGACCCCGGGAGAGTGTGATGGGCGGTGTAGAGGAATAATCACACTGTGGCAGACCCCGGGAGTGTTTGATGGGACCTGGTAGAGGAATAATCTCTCTGTGTCTGACCCCGGGAGTGTTTGATGGGACGGTGTAGGTCAATAATCACTCTGTGTCTGACCCCGGGAGTGTGTGATGGGACGGTGTGGAGGGAGATTCACCCTGATTCTGACCCCGGGAATGTTTGATGGAACCGTGTAGAGGAATAATCACTCTGTGTTTGACCACGGGAGTGTGTGATGGGACGGTGTGGAGGGAGATTCAGTCTATGTCTGACCCCGGGAGTGTTTGATGGGACCGTGTAGAGGAATAATCACACTGTGTCTGACCACGGGAGTGTGTGATGGGACGGTGTGGAGGAAGATTCACTCTGTGTCTGACCCCGGGGGAGAGTGATGGGCGGTGTAGAGGGATAATCACTCTGCGGCTGACCCCGGGAGTGTTTGATTGGACCGTGTAGAGGAATAATCACTCTGTGTCTGACCCCGGGATTGTATGATGGGACGGTGTGGAGGGAGATTCAGTCTGTGTCTGACCCCGTGAGTGTGTGATGGGACTGTGTAGGTCAATAATCACTCTGCGTCTGACCCAGGGAGTTTGTGATGGGACGGTGTGGAGGGAGATTCACCCTGATTCTGACCCCGGGAATGTTTGATGGAACCGTGTAGAGGAATAATCACTCTGTGTTTGACCACGGGAGTGTGTGATGGGACGGTGTGGAGGGAGATTCAGTCTATGTCTGACCCCGGGAGTGTTTGATGGGACCGTGTAGAGGAATAATCACACTGTGTCTGACCACGGGAGTGTGTGATGGGACGGTGTGGAGTGAGATTCACTCTGTGTCTGACCCCGGGAGAGTGTGATGGGCGGTGTAGAGGAATAATCACTCTGTGGCAGACCCCGGGAGTGTTTGATGGGACCTGGTAGAGGAATAATCTCTCTGTGTCTGACCCCGGGAGTGTTTGATGGGACGGTGTAGGTCAATAATCACTCTGTGTCTGACCCCGGGAGTGTGTGATGGGACGGTGTGGAGGGAGATTCACCCTGATTCTGACCCCATGAATGTTTGATGGAACCGTGTAGAGGAATAATCACTCTGTGTTTGACCACGGGAGTGTGTGATGCGTCGGCGTAGAGTATTAATCACTCCGTGTCTGACCACGGGAGTGTGTGATGGGACGGTGTGGAGGGAGATTCAGTCTATGTCTGACCCCGGGAGTGTTTGATGGGACCGTGTAGAGGAATAATGACACTGTGTCTGACCACGGGAGTGTGTGATGGGACGGTGTGGAGGAAGATTCACTCTGTGTCTGACCCCGGGAGTGTTTGATGGGACCGTGTATAGGAATAATCACTCTGTGTCTGACCACGGGAGTGTGTGATGGGACGGTGTGGAGGAATAATCTCTCTGTGTCTGACCACGGAAGAGTCTGATGAGACCTTGTAGAGGAATAATGACTTTGTGTCTGACACCGGGATTGTTTGATGGGACCGTGTAGAGGAATAATCTCTCTGTGTCTGACCCCGGGAGTGTTTGATGGTACCGTGTAGAGGAATAATCCCTCTGTGTCTGACCCTGGGAGTGTGTGATGGGACTGTGTGGAGGGAGATTCACCCTGTGTCTGACCCCGGGAGTGTTTGATGGAACCTTGTAGAGGAATAATCACTCTGTGTTTGAACACGGGAGTGTGTGATGGGACGGTGTGGAGGGAGATTCAGTCTGTGTCTGACCCCGGGAGTGTTTGATGGGACCGTGTAGAGGAATAATGACACTGTGTCTGACCACGGGAGTGTGTGATGGGACGGTGTGGAGGAAGATTCACTCTGTGTCTGACCCCGGGAGTGTTTGATGGGACCGTGTATAGGAATAATCACTCTGTGTCTGACCACGGGAGTGTGTGATGGGACGGTGTGGAGGGAGATTCACTCTGTGTCTGACCCCGGGAGAGTGTGATGGGCGGTGTAGAGGGATAATCACTCTGCGGCTGACCCCGGGAGTGTTTGATTGGACCGTGTAGAGGAATAATCTCTCTGTGTCTGACCACGGAAGAGTCTGATGAGACCTTGTAGAGGAATAATGACTTTGTGTCTGACACCGGGATTGTTTGATGGGACCGTGTAGAGGAATAATCTCTCTGTGTCTGACCCCGGGAGTGTTTGATGGTACCGTGTAGAGGAATAATCCCTCTGTGTCTGACCCTGGGAGTGTGTGATGGGACTGTGTGGAGGGAGATTCACCCTGTGTCTGACCCCGGGAGTGTTTGATGGAACCTTGTAGAGGAATAATCACTCTGTGTTTGAACACGGGAGTGTGTGATGGGACGGTGTGGAGGGAGATTCAGTCTGTGTCTGACCCCGGGAGTGTTTGATGGGACCGTGTAGAGGAATAATCACACTGTGTCTGACCACGGGAGTGTGTGATGGGACGGTGTGGAGGGAGATTCACTCTGTGTCTGACCCCGGGAGTGTTTGATTGAACCGTGTTGAGGAATAATCTCTCTGTGTCTGACCACGGAAGAGTTTGACGTGACCTTGTAGAGGAATAATGACTCTGTGTCTGACACCGGGATTGTTTGATGGGACCGTGTAGAGGAATAATCACACTGTGTCTGACCACGGGAGTGTGTGATGGGACGGTGTGGAGGAAGATTCACTCTGTGTCTGACCCCGGGAGTGTTTGATGGGACAGTGTATAGGAATAATCACTCTGTGTCTGACCACGGGAGTGTGTGATGGGACGGTGTGGAGGGAGATTCACTCTGTGTCTGACCCCGGGAGAGTGTGATGGGCGGTGTAGAGGGATAATCACTCTGCGGCTGACCCCGGGAGTGTTTGATTGGACCGTGTAGAGGAATAATCACTCTGTGTCTGACCCCGGGATTGTATGATGGGACGGTGTGGAGGGAGATTCAGTCCGTGTCTGACCCCGTGAGTGTGTGATGGGACCGTGTAGAGGAATAATCAGCCTGTGTCTGACACTGGAGTGTGTGTTGATACGGTGTGGAGGGAGATTGACTCTGTGTCTGACCCAGGGAGTGTGTGATGGGCGGTGTAGAGGAACATTCACTTTGTCTGACCCCGGGAGTGTGAGATGGGACCGTGTAGAGCAATAATCACTCTGTGTCTGACACCGGGAGTGTGTGATGCGTCGGTGTAGAGTATTAATCACTCTGTGTCTGACCTCGGGAGTGTGTGATGGGGCGGTGTGGAGGGAGATTCAGTCTATGTCTGACCCCGGGAGTGTTTGATGGGACCGTGTAGAGGAATAATCACTTTGTGTCTGACCCCGGGAGTGTGTGATGGGACGGCGTGGAGGGAGATTCACTCTGTGTCTGACCCCGGGAGTGTTTGATGGGACCGTGTAGAGGAATAATCACTGTGTGTCTGACCCCGGCAGAGTGTGATGGGACAGTGTTGAAGGAGATTCACCCTGTGTCTGACTCTCAATCGTCTGTCCCCAGCTGAACCTGTTGTATCGTACGTGGAAGTTAATTTCAAGACTCCCTCGGCGCCCCGGGTCCGGACATATCGAGGTCAGTTTCATCTTTGTTAGATTGTCCCTGTTTCGGTGACGTTACCAATCCTGTCCAGAGATCTCGGAGCAAACGTACAGTTGACCCTAATGATCCCCTGTTTCAGAATAACACGGAGTGAAGTCCTGAGAGAGGCGAAGAGCGGGTAACTCTCTTTGATTATCAGTGCGGTGTATTGCGCCCTGGGAGGGACGGATTAGAGGTAGCGCCGTCGGACGTAGTGTGTAAGGAGTGTTGTCGGGAAGATAGCATGGTATGGGGCATGTGGAGGAAGGGACAATGAGGAGCAAGCGGTCTGGGGCGGGGGTGGTGGATATGTGTTATTTCCGTGTCGTTGTGGTGAGGAGGGAGGACTGTGGGAGAGACGCTGAAAAGGAGCGCGGTATAAAACCGTAACCCATCTCTCCCTTTGTAACCACATTCTCCTTTCCCTCTTTCCCTTCTCTCACCCCGTTTCCTCTCTCCCTCCCTCGCCTGTCTCTCCCTCACTCTACCTCCCCTATTGTGTCCCGCTGTCCCCTTCTCTTCGCCCTCTCTCATTGCCCCGTCTCTCTCCGGTCTCTCTTCTATCGCAGTCACCATCTATACCGCTCTCGATCTCCCTTTTGTACTATGTCGCTCTTTCTCTGCTCACTCATACGCCCGTCAACCCCGCCCATTTTAACTCCTCTCCCCGCCATGCCTTCCCTTTCTATCCGACCCTCTCTCCCGTTCCCCGACGCCCTACCACCGTCTTTGTTCCCCCTCATTGAAATTCTTTTCTTCTCGCCTCCCCATCCTTCTCCCACTTCCATCCTCCATCATTCCCCCTTCTCGCCTCCCCATCCCTCTCCCACTTCCAGCTTCCATCATTCTCCTTTCTCATTCCCCTCTATTCAACTCTCACACCTATCTCTCTACTCTTCCCAACACAATATATCCCCTCTCCCCTTTCTCTACCCGTTCTTTGTCTCGCATTTTCCTGCCCAATGCCCACATCGCACTCTCGCCTCGTTGTCCATCGTTTTCGGCTTCTCTGTCTCCAAGTCTCTGTCCTCTCTCTCTCTCTCTCTCTCTCTCCCTGTTCTCCCGTACTCTCTCTCTCTTTGTTGTCTCACACCCCCTCTCCCTTCACTTACCTCTCTCTCTGTCATCTGTCTCTCTCCGATACTCTCCCCCATTCCCTACGGCACTCACTCTCTTCCTAATCTGCCTGTCTCCCAGAAGGTCTGAAATCCACCTACTCAGAGCTGAACGTTCGGAAAAAGAAACCCCGCGTCGATGAGGTCGAAGATCCTCCCATTTCCTCGGGACCCGGCGAGTTGTCAACCGCTGCAGAGTCCATAGCGATTACGTCATATTGTAGCGGTCAGTGTCATGCTCCCATGTGTCCAAGTTTCTGCTTATGCCAGTTCTTTTCTCAGCTCGTCCCATCGGCTGACCACCATCTGGGAAATGAAAGGTCGTCAGACGGGCCCGAATTAAATCTCTTTCCCGTCTCCCCTTTGACTTGTGCGCTCTTGTCCACGATTCTCTAAGTCTACGGAAAATAACTGTACGCCCTCACTGCTCTTTATTTTATACGTCTCTGTGTGGTCCCCCTTACCCTCCAAGGAATAAAGTCACAACCTGCCCGACCTCTACCCATAAGTTCCTCACTCCAATCCGGCAACATACTCGTTCTGCTCATTCTCTCTGCTCTACTCTCACTCCCCCATCTTCCCACACTACCCACCCTCTCTCTCTGCCCCTTTCCTAACTTAGTCGCCTCCTCTACTCGGTTCCCGATTCTCCCCAACTAATCTCCTACAAACGTTTCCGCATTTATGCCCTTCTTTCTCCCCATCTCTCCACGCATCGCCCTCCGTCCCTATCTCCACCCCTATTCTCCCCCTCTCTCGATCTCTTTATCCCCTCTCATCTCGGTCTACCACCTCCCTCTCTAACACCCCTCCCTCACTCATTTTCCACCCTCCACGCCATCGACTCTCACCCCAATCCTGTACCCTATGGTTCCCGATACCGCGGACCTGAGGAACGTCTGTGCTCATTCACCCTGCCTGCCCCCCTCGTGGTTTTATACAATTCTGAAAGGTCGCCCCTGCGCTCCAAGGAATAAAGTCCCGACCTGCTCGACATCTCTCCATGCCTCAGTCCCCCGAGTCCAACATGCTCGTCAACCTTCCAGCACAGTGGCCTTTCCTATATCAGGGCGACCGACACTGAACAAGAGTGGAGTCACTGTACATCTGCAACGTGATCTCCCGACTCCTGTACAATCATCTTCCAAAACAGTATACCATCTGAGACCTTGTTAACGAACATGTCCCTATCTCAGAACTACCTAGGATTTATCCATAGCCATCTATTTTTCGAAGCTCCCTGTAGCCATCCAGGTGTCCCATGAAAGACCCTTTCGGTTCCGCCTCCAACACCGCTACCTGCAGCCTATTACATGCACTGACCACTCTCTGAGTAAAAAAAAAAACTTACCCCTGACAGCTCCTCTGTACTTACTTCCAAGCACCTTAAAATCCTGTCCTCTCGTGCCAGCGATTTCAGTCCTGGGAAAAAGCCTCTGACTGTCCGCACGATCAATGCCTCTCATTATCTTGTACACCTCTATCAGGTCACCTCTCGTCCTCCGTCGCTCCAAGGAAAGAAGTCTGAGTTCACCCAACCTATTCTCACAAGTCATGCTCTGAATTCCAGTAAACATTCTTGTCAATCTCCTCTGCACCCTTTCTATGGATTCCATGACTTTCCTATAGTGAGTCGACCAGAACTGTGCACAGTTCTCCAGGTGGGATCTGACAGGGTCCCATATGGCTGCAACATTACCTCTCGGCTCCTAAATGCAAATCCAAGATTGATGAAGGCCAATATACCATACGCATTCTTAACCACAGAGTCAACATGCGCAGCTGCTTTGAGCGAACTGTGGACTCGGACCCTAAGATCGCTCTGATT